>NW_027551574.1:302869-317693 GCF_008692635.1 Crocuta crocuta | reverse complement strand
TGCCCAGCTCGCATAGATAAACAGCGACCCAGCACCGATGGGTGTGGTTTGGTGTAGGCAGATCCCGCCTCCACTGTGGGCCCAGAGGACCAGTCCCTGAGGCCCCGCCTTAGTGGTTGTGGGGAGAAAAATGGCAATCCCCCCAGTCCCTTCTCCATGTACCAAGTGTCCCAAATCACTTCTTTGGATCTGTCCTCACTGTGCTGTGCGTGCAAATGAGGTGGGCTGTCTCCTATGCCCCGTGCCCAGCCGCGTTCCAAGCTCCCACTTCCCCTGCGTTAATGATGCTGACCGCAAGCCACAGCACTTCGGGGCAGGGGACAGATTCCTCCTGATGCTGACTGCACCCCTGAGTACCCCTGAACCCAGAGGTGACTCCCCTCGACCCCAGGTGTGGGAACAGGGCAACCAGCTCCAGTCCAAAGAGAGTCCTGCAGTTAGAGATGGGATAATAGAATCCCCTCTGTATTCATCTGAGGTTTTTCTCTTATCCAGATACAGTCATACATTTTCCCAGCCACTCTTTCTCTTCCCTTTGTCTCTCTGCGGAAGGGGAATCCCTCCCCTCTGTGCCTCCATGTCCTGGCCTGTTTTTATGTTCCCCAGTTCACAATCACCCACATATGAGGCTATTTTCCTGGTAGACTTTGTCTCCTTTCTCTCAGAATCTTGGGGTTCAAAGCCCTTTGACTTCAGCCCTTCTTTGAGAGATGCAGGTGGGAAGTACAGAGTCGCCTGCTTCTCCACCATGTTTAAGCTTTTTTTCGATATGCAAAGATTTTAGATTTCAATTCCAATTTTAAAATATCATACTAGACATAGATGGATATTTCACCAAAGTGATTAAAATTATTGCAGATGAATAGCTGACATCATACGTGATACAAACCTGTGGAATAATTCCTTTGAAATTTATATATATAAAAAAAGATGTTCCAAGGATACCAAAAGATAGCCAGTCTTTTATTTGACAAGATTCTGGACATTTCAATAAGAAAATAATAGAACCAGGAAAAAGTAAAGTATTTTTTCAAGTGATATAACCACCTACTCAGAAACTTAAGAGAGTAAAATTATGAATAATGAGGGTATTTAGCAAGGTGCTCAGTTACAAAATAGGTATGTAAAATATCTACAGCTTCTCTGTATACAGTGCAAACCAGACAGAAGAAAGAGGAAGTCCCATTTATCTTCATAAACCGTTTAATAGTGGTACGCCTGGGTGGCTCAGTTGGTTGGAGCCTCTGACTCTTGATTTTGGCTTCGATCATGATCCCACAGTGGTGAGATCCAACACTGCATTGTGTTCCACCCGGAGCATGGAAACTGCTTGGGATTCTCTTTCTCCCTCTCCCTCTGCTCTTCTCTTTCTTTTTTACAAATCAAATCAATAAACATTAAAAAAAATCGTTTAATGGATAGAAAGTGGTCTACAAATATATTGAAAGAAGATACTAAACTATGTTACAGAAAAGATGGTAACAATAGTTTTCTAAATGTTAACTATAGTTCTCATTGGTGGGATAATGTTGCATACTAAAAATTGCTGCTTTGTTTTTTTTTATCTTTCATTTCTTAATATTTTTTAAACATATTTGGGACAGAGTGAGAGCAGAGGAGGTCCAGAGAAAGAGAGGGAAGCATAGAAGTCGAAGCATGCTCCAGGCTCTGAGCCTTCAGCCCAGAACCTGATGCAGGGTTAGAACTCACCAGCTGTGAGATCATGACCTGAGCTGAAGTTGGGACACTTAAACTGACTGGGCCACCCAGACTGCCCTTTTTATTCTTTACAAATCTTTCTTATTTGATCTTTGTTGTTTTTATTTTATAAGCTTTCTATGTTCTAAGAAAAATTTAGTAATTTTAAGTATGTTGTAATCTGTGATTGCCAAATTCCCTAAGAACATCACCTGTAAGTTGATGATTGCAACAGCACTCCACATTTCAATTTGTACTGTCGAAAAAATATCAAAATTTGCATAACATTTTGCTCAACATATGTCAATTCATTCTGCTATATTTTTTAAAAATGATCATGGGAGATGAGTGTGGCCGCTGGTTCAGAATGAAATTCAGCATTTGTTCAATGTATTTCAAACACGTTAACACATTGGAAATGTGCTGCTCATTTACAAAGTGTCATAGTTACTTCTGCGAGCAATTTTTAGCAGAGTCATCTTTGAATATTTAACCATCCACAATAAGACAGAATGTTCCAAATTCTATTTGGCTAATCTTTTGAATAAACAGAATGAAATTCACAAGCTTTGATGTACTAATGGAAGAAAGTGCATCTCCCCAGTGGTGATGAATTCTGAATTGCTGTCTAAAGCTGTTACTACTTTTGAATGATGTTTGAAGTCAGATACTACTCCTAATAATCATATAAAGTATCATTGTGTTATTAGTTGGCCACAGTGCTGCAGAAAATTTTGTTTTCATAAATAATACAACAGGGTGGTCCAAAGATTCTAGTCCTTCACTTCTTTCCTGGTGCTTTAACATAAAAGACACCCATGTAAAGTGCACTCTCTGTTCTTGAGCTAAAACCTGGTTAGATATTAAAAGCAAGTTCTGAGGCAGTTTCATTTAGACATTGTTTTGTAAAGTGGCTGATATGTGAGACAGACCCTGGAAAGACGGGCTAGAAGAGAAGGAGAAAGGAGGAGAATTTAGTGTGTTCCCTCATATTTGAGAATGAAGCATTATAAACAAGTTCACTCTTGAATGAGTCAAGAAACATAAAAATAGATTTCTGATTGAGTCAAAATGGGAGCCAGATAGGGCCAAATCAGTTAGAATAGATGTAGAGACAGGCTTTAAAACCAGAGTTTTGCAGGTGCTTGGTTGGGGTGTGTGGTATAATGAAAGGAAATTGCAATTTCTTGCCTTCTCTTCCAAGTCTTGGGCACCCCTCATACTGTGTCTCTGATTTGCTAGACAGTGCCAGTGAGAATACAATTATTTGAGCTACGGATTATCCAGCAATGAGGCCTGGATCATTTCGTGTATTTACTGCTTCTCTAGGTGATACATAGGCTGGAATTTCCAAAAGATCAATGTGCTAAGAGTGATAGTGGCGCTTGTCAACAAGGTGATTCCTGGCCACCTCTTCCTCTGTTTCTGATTTAGTAGGTCTGCACTAGCACACAGGAATGCGCATCTTTTATCAGATCTCCGGGTGATTCTGATGTGACTTAGGTGTTCCTGAAAGGTGAGAGGGAAAGCTGAATGGGACCAAATGGCAAAATAGCATAGGAAATTGTAGGCCGTTCACTCTCTTTGGCATGCTCTCTGCAGTACCTGATTTATTATAATTGACCTTTCAAGTAGGGAAGAGTGAGGAAGTGAGTGATTCCACGGAGAAACTTGGAAGAAATGTGGCACAGAGTCCTTCCCACACAGGAATTGCCATTTGTATTGGCTGCATCCAGAGGGGACCTAAGTAGAAAGTGACAATTTGAGGAGGTTGCTTTTTCCCAGAATGATGTCTTTTTCCTTCTCATCAGTATCTCAGAATTTACAAAGCCTTAGGAAGGGAAAGTTGCTGGGACTTCTGGGCAGGTGGCTCAGTACACAGTATATTATGTTAGTACTAAGTCTTAATGTGACTGTGGGTTGATTCAAGTCATCATCTCACCAAAAGAGAAATAAGTTTCTACGGAGCTAATCCTGACCCATTTGAGAATTTGTAAATGAACTATAAAATTATAACTGTACAAGAGGGACTCCATAGACACCGTGTTTATATATATATTTGGCAAAGCCTGAAAAGCACACAGAGTCTCCAGCTCTAATCAGCCCATTTAAAAATTGTGCCTATTGAAGCTCTAGTATAATAGGCGATTTGATCTTTATTCTAAGAGAACTCAAGACTGCTTATTCTACACAGGACTTTGCTCTATGAATAGGTCCTTAGTGTGCAATTTGCCACTTTTTCAGCCATTAGTTTTATACTACTTATTGCAGAATTATTTCTCAATTCTGCCTGCCAAGAGTACATATGTGTTAGGGTACCTGTTGTACTAATTCACAAAATTTCTGGGAATAGTGGAGTGTGATCTGATTGAAAGGCTCCATTTTCAAGTTGTGAACTCCCACTTGGGGGATTAATTCAAAGGTGGGTTTTTCACCATCATACGCACGCACAGCAAGACTTTTGAAAGTATGGGAGTGCAGTGCTTATACCTGAGAGCAGGAGTGAAAAAGGATTTTAGAAGGCTCTTCCTTTGTAGAAAAGAGTGAGGAAGAAGCCTATAAGAGAAAGGAGCCACCTAGCAGTGTCACCCTGCAGAGAGTTTTCTGCCATGACCTCAGAGGCCTGGGTCTTAAGTTTAGTGGAGTTAACATATAGCCAAGATGTTGAAATAATGCTGTGGAAGAAGAATTGTACGTATTAGATTGTAACTTGGAGCCACTGATTTCATTATCAGGAGGGAGGAATATTTGATGATGGGAAATTTGGTCAAGCTGTTAGATTGGGCCACGTGGTGAGTAGGAGATGGCAAGACCACAACTATAGGTGTGTGGTGCATGTGTTAAGATCTATTTCATCCTCTTTAAAACAGTTCTGATTCCTAAGCTTATTTTTGTCAAGTGGTGTTTTAGAGGTAAAAGTTTGGTATGGATTATAACTTGAAGAATTGCCAAAGTTTCTTTCCTGTGCTAGAACATCAGGAAGAAAATAGATACATTCTTTGGACATGGGAGAGCATAGCTGCTCTGGAGTTTGAGGTGTCATATGTTGTTTCCTGGGGATAACCCTAAATCCAATGGTATCAAAACTTTTACAGCCAACTTTTGAAAAATACAGATATTCTGTGAAGCTAGAGCTACCTGTAGGGCTTCAACAGATTTAGTCATAGCAGTGTCACTAACTGGAGTCTTTGGGGTGATATAAAATTGGGCAATGACTAGCATTTTGCACATAATTTTGATACAGTGACTGGTTGTATTGACTTGCTAGCTAATTGTTTGAGTTATGGGATTACAAAATTTGTGAAGTGTTACAAATTCTTTTTAATGAAAAAGGTCTAACCAAGAAGGTAATGGAAGGCAAATTTGGTCCTGTGAAATACAACCAAGGGCCAAACGGTAGAAGTGAACTGAATCTTCCTTGGCAACATTTTGTTTATTGTAATTTCATCCCCATTAGCATTCCACATGCTCATTTTCCAGTACAAATTTAAAAGAAAATTTACCCACATTAAGAATTAATTTAATAATTAATTAGGGTTGGTGTTCACAGCTACCTTGCATTACATTTATTAGAGTAGGAATTTACTTGTTCCAGTGTTTTGGGGTTCAGGCATTTTCCCATTATTAGACATTCCTTCTGTCTCCCTTTTCGTTTTACCAGCTATATACCCAGATCAAATCCAAGGAATGAAAGCTGTTCATTAAGCTGGAGAAAAACCAGCATGGTATCATAAAGATGGTAGCCCAGGAAAAAGAGAACCCCTTTCAGTACTGGAACAGTGTTTTGAATATGCTTACTGGCATATAGTTTTTCCTAGGAACATCTACAAAATGTTACAAAAATAAAAATAAAAATCTTTTGAACAGGAGTCGTACAAATTATACAGATGTGTTTGTACATGCTGGTAACATTTTGCTTCTTGATTTTGGTGCTGACTACATAAGTGTATTCATTTTATGAAAATGATGTATACACTTTTCTGATTGTGTGCAACACTTTAATAAAAAGTTAAGAGAATGTTTGGTGTCTAATACTAAGGGGGGAAATACAGTCACGGTTTTGGTGATAGTAGCAACAACAAAGTCCCTTCCATTCTATTCCCATTGTGTCCTGTGCACACCTCCACTCTTGGATTTTCCACATTGGTCTAATGATCTGTTATGTAACTGTCACCACTATTAGACTGTGACCACCACCAGGGTAGGAAAAAATAGTTTGCGTAACATGTCTAGAGAAGTGCCTGGCACTTGTTTGAGCTCCCTCCTTGATTGCTTAGTGCATCAAGGATTTGATGAAAGGAGGAATGGATTTTTGTTTTTACTCTGCATGTGGGTAACCACGTTATATTGCCCCCAAAAACCTTGCTAGGTATTCTTGTCAGGTAGAAAAATAAGAGATTTCAATACAGCTTGGCTAAGACTTTCTCTAGTTTGAAAATTCTATGAGATCCTATTAAAAATATAGTATAGGCATGCCAGAAATATTTTAGAATGTTAAACATATCCCATGGTGATTGAAATTAGTGAAGATAAGGATAACTTAAGAAGTGAAAACTGGAAAAAAAGATGGTTTTAAAATGTAAGCAGGGCTTCTGATTTATGGAAATAAAAATTGAGTTAATCTTCTGAGTGTCATATTTCTCAATATAATTCATTATTTAATTTTCTGTGAGAGAAAAGTGTTTATGTAACATGAATTTGTGATGAGTAAGCAAAAAATAAAAAGCCAGTTTCTCTCTTTAGAAAATGGTTCTAGGCAAGAAGGAGTAATAGAGACTAGATTTATCCTCCCACCTAAAAATTGGACAAAATATAGGAAACAGTGGTTTTCAGACTCTCTATGTCTGGCAGTGTAGGGCACTGATCTCTGAGAGTGGGAAGCCTGGACCTGTTCTTCAAGCAAGGGAAGAGTGACCCCCCAAACGATTGAGAGATCATAGGGATTTCGTTGCCACCGTAGGCCCAGAAAGCAACGGCTAGGAGGCTTAATGCTTTCAAAGGATGGGGCTGCCTCTCTAGTCCAGGGGACCAAGGTGCCCAATCTAGGGTCTCAGAGGGAATGAGGGGGCCCTGCAGAGCTGTGGCATGGGCAGGGCTCTGGAAGACAGCTGTGATGTGGGCAGCACTGCACCAAACCATGGGATGACCTTCCCACTCCAGGGTGTCCAGAAGACAGAGCCTTGAGCCAAAGAGGGTTATTTTTGAGCCTCCAAGCCTACTATAATTTGTTCTATTAGGTTTTGGACTTAGAATCTGTCACTTTTTTCTTCTTTCTCCCTTTTGGAATGAGAATGTCTTTCCTAAGCCTGTCCCACCATTGTGTTTGGCAGCACATAACCTGTCTGGTCTCACAGGTTAGCACCTGGATGGGAGTTTTGTCTCAGGATGGATTGTACTTCCAGTCTCCTGCAGGTCTGATTGATATGACATGTGTAGGAGATTTTGGACTTGAGACTTAGACTTGGTGTTGGGAAGAGTCAAGACTTTTCAGGTTAAAGGATATATTAACACAATTATATATTAATTACCTGTTAATGTTNCTCCAGGGTGTCCAGAAGACAGAGCCTTGAGCCAAAGAGGGTTATTTTTGAGCCTCCAAGCCTACTATAATTTGTTCTATTAGGTTTTGGACTTAGAATCTGTCACTTTTTTCTTCTTTCTCCCTTTTGGAATGAGAATGTCTTTCCTAAGCCTGTCCCACCATTGTGTTTGGCAGCACATAACCTGTCTGGTCTCACAGGTTAGCACCTGGATGGGAGTTTTGTCTCAGGATGGATTGTACTTCCAGTCTCCTGCAGGTCTGATTGATATGACATGTGTAGGAGATTTTGGACTTGAGACTTAGACTTGGTGTTGGGAAGAGTCAAGACTTTTCAGGTTAATGGATATATTAACACAAATTATATATTAATTACCTGTTAATGTTGGGGTGAACTGAATGTATTTTGTATATGAGAAGGTCATACATTTTGGGGTTCAGTGGGGTGGAATGCTATGGACTGAATATATAAAAATTCATATCTTGAAGCCTAATCTCCACTGTGATGGTTTCAGGAGGTGCAGCCTTTGGGAGATGAAGGGCATGAAGCCCTCATGAGTGGGATTAGTGCTCTTATCAAAGAAACCCTGAAAACTCTCTTGCCCCTTGTGCCCTGTGAGGACACAGTAGACAGCTGTCTATACCAGGAAGTAGATTCTCACCAGGCACTGAATTTGGAGCTCCCAGCCTTCGGAATATATATATATATAATTAACCCTTAATCCTGTTTCCATGTTAGAAAAACCATGCTTCAGCATTTGACTGTCAGATGTTATCTTGTGTAGGCTTTAGGGCTTTCCCCCAAATATTTCTGGTTTTCTTCCCTTGCAGCCCACAGTAGGGCTCTATTTCTTAGCCGCATTGTGGCTAGCTGGGGTGAAGAGATTGGTCATTGCCAAAGATTTGTGGGAAGTGACATGGGTCATTTCTAGGCTGGAACATTGAGCCATTGATATGAAATGAATGAAATTCATTTCATTCTCTGGGCATTGATCTGTAATTTTTGGGAAGGTAGCTGCTTTGCCAGCCTGAGTTCCTGAGTGATGGTGATGAGCACAGTCTCCCTGCCTATCTGTGGTTGCACATAAAATATAAAAGGGTCCTTTTTTGTTTTAAGCCATGAAAATTTCTTTCCACATAAGAAGGGTATTTGTAGGATTAGATGATACACTTTAATAAAAATACTTTTTAAAATGTTCATATTTTAGTAACAAAAATGGTACAGAAAATTTATAGCTTTAGGAAATTTTTTTAAAAAAAAGTATAGTATGGTAAAACAAAGCACATTAGCTTCAGGCTTAGACTGAGGTCAAGTCAGTTTTGCTACATCAAGGTCAAGACAGATAATTCCCTGAGCTCCTCAGATGAAAAGGGTATACCTATGTCTGCACTGTGGTGATTTTTATTTTGCTTTTAAAAAATATCATAATACCACTATTACACATCCAGGTTTGATAGTTATTCCTAAATATTATGAAATATCCAGTTACTGATGATATTTACCAATTTTCTTCATAATTCTTTATAGTTTATATAAGTCAAGATAAAAAAACAAGTGGCCCCTTTTACTGTTATTTAAAAATCCTTTAAAAAATTTTAATGTTTATTTTTTCCTCTAAGGATTTTTCTTTTTTTTAAAATTAATTTATTTTTTAATTTACACCCAAGTTAGCATATTGTGCAACAATGATTTCAGGAGTAGATTCCTTATTCCTCCTTACTCATTTAGCGCATCCCCCCTCCTACCACCCCTCCAGCAACCCGTTGTTTGTTCTCTATATTTAAGAATCTCTTATGTTGTGTCCCCCTCCCTGTATTTATATTATTTTTGCTTCCTTCCCTTATGTTCATCTGTTTTGTATCTTAAATTCCTCCTATGAGTGAAATCATACGGTATTTGTCTTTCTCTAATTTCATTTAACATAATACCCTCTAATTCCATCCTCGTAGTTGCAAATGGCAAGATTTCCTTCTTTTTGATTGCCAAGTAACCCTCCGTTGTATGTATGTATGTATGTATGTGTGTGTGTGTATGTATATATATATATACATACACACACACCACATATATATATATGTATATATATATATACATACACACACACACCACATCTTTATCCATTCATCCATTCATGGACATTTGGGCTCTTTCTGTACTTTGGCTATTGTCAATAATGCTGCTATAAACATTGGGGTGCATGTGTCCCTTTGAAACAGCACACCTGTATCCCTTGGATAAATATCTAGTAGTGCAATTGCTGGGTCATACGGTAGTTCTACTTCTATTTTTAATTTTTTGAGGAACCTCCATACTGTTTTCCAGAGTGGCTGCAGCAGTTTGCATTCCCACCAGCAGTGCAAAATTGTTCCCCTTTATCTGCATCCTTGCCAACATCATGTTGTTTCCTTTGTTGTTCATTTTAGTCATTCTGACAGGGGTTAGTTGGTATCTCATTGTGGTTTCGATTTGTATTTGCCTGATGATGAGTGATGTTGAGCATGTTTTCATGCGTCTATTGGCCATCTGGATGTCTTCTTTGGAGAAGTGTCTGTTCATGTCTTTTGCCTATTTCTTTACTGGATTATTTGTTTTTTGAATGTTGAGTTTGATAAGCTCTTTTTAGATTTTCCTCTTTTTCCACAACCTTGCCAACATCTGTTGTTGCCTGAGTTGTTAATGTTAGCCATTCTGACAGGTATGAGGTGGTATCTCATTGTGGTTTTGATTTGTATTTCCCTGATGATGAGTGATATTGAACATCTTTTCATGTGTGGGTTGGCCATCTGGATGTCTACTTTGGAGAAGGGTCTATCCATGACTTTTGCCCATTTCTTCACTGGTTTATATGTGAAGATCCATGTCTTTTATCCATTTCTTCATTGGCTTATTTCAACACTGGGTGTTGAGGTTGATAAGTTCTTTATGGATTTTGGGTACTAACCCTTTACCTGCTATATCATTTGCAAATATCTTCGACCATTCCATTGGCTGCCATTTAGTTTTGGTGATTGTTTCCTTGGCTGTGCAGAAGCTTTTTATTTTGATGAGGTCTCAGTAGCACACTGTTGCTTTTGTTTCCCTTTCCTCCAGAGATATGTTGAGTAAGAAGTTGCTGCAGCCAAGGTCAAAGAGGTTTTGCCTGATTTCTCCTCTAGGATTTTGATGGCTTCTTGTTTTGTGTTTAGGTCTTTAATCCATTTTGAATTTATTTTTGTGTATGATGTAAGAAAGTGGTCCAGGTTCATTTTTCTGCATGTCGCTGTCCAGTTTTCCCAGCACCATTTGCTGAAGAGACTGTCTTTATTCCATTTAATAGATTTAATAATCTTTCCTGCTTTATCAAAGATTAGTTGGCCATACATTTGTGGGCTCATTTCTGGATTTTCTTTTCTGTTCCACTGATCTGAGTGTCTGTTTTTGTGTCAGTACCATACTCTTGATGATTATAGCTTTGTAATACATATTGATGTCCAGGATTGTAATGCTTTCTTGTTCTTTTTCAAGACTGCTTTTGCTATTTGGGGTCTTTTCTGGTTCCACGCAAATTTTAGTATTATTTGTTTTAGCTCTGTGAAGAATGCTGGTGTTATTTTCATAGGGATTGCTGCACTACTATGATTTTTAAACACTCTTTCTGGTTTCTTTTATATTTTAAAGAGAGAATGCAAGTAGGTGAGAAGGGGAGAGGGGAAGAAAGAGAATCCCAAGCAGGCTCCACACTGAGCCTAGACATAGGGCTTGATCTCATGACCCTGGGACCATTACCTGACCTTAAATCAAAAGTTGGAAATTTAACCGACTGAGCCACCCAGGATCAACTACTGTAATTTTTAAATAAGACCATTCTGTATGAAGTATCTGGCACAAGAATGATAATAGTCAGTATTTATTTAGTACTTAATCCACTTTAGACCCTGGTCTAAAGTCTTCATTCCCTCCAAATTCATAACCTGTAGTATGACTTTATGTGCAGGTGGGATCTTGGGAGCTAATTAGGGTAAGGTGAGGTCATGAGGGTAAGGCCCTTATGATGGTATTAGGAGCTTTTTAGGAAGAGGAGGACAGAGAGTAAGAAGACAACGTAAAGGTGGTAGTCTGTGAGCCAGGAAGAGGGTCCATACCTGGAAGCAAAGACTTCCAGAATTTTATGTCTGACTTTCTTGCTTCCAGAACCATGAGAAAAATGCGTTTCTGTTGTTTAAACTACCCATTGTATGGTATTCTGTTATGGCAGCCCAAGCAGACTAATAAACCAGTTAATTCACATACTAATTCACTTAATCATCACAATAGCTCTGTGAAATAAGTCATATTAATATTCCCTTTCTCCAGATTGAAAAACTGAAGATGGAGAAGAAAGTGGCTAGCATAAGGTCACAGTGATTCCAACCCATGCAGTCAGATTCCAAACTCATGATCTTAGCCTGTGCATATTCTCAAATATAAGCCATCTGTTAGAACTGACGAGTTCATTCTAGGAGGCTCACTGCCAGCTTACTGAGATTCCCTCATGTTTCATATTGTGGCTCCTCATGGGACAGGATGTATTGCAGCTGGTGTAGTTATTTGGTTGCTCACTTATAATTATAGGGTGGAAACAACAATAGCTGTGTTATTTTTGAGCCCATAGGATAAGCCACTGGAGCTGTGGGGTTGGGGGATGGATACAACACTTGGCTTGGATCTTTAAAAATGAGATTGACTTGAAGTCCCTGAACATGAATTCTTTGCAGTCCAGTGTGGGTAGCAGCAGAACACCTAATAATGGTGCTCATGACCTTGAAGTCATAGTTCCCAGGGATGTACATTCCTGTACTCAGGAGGCCCAACCTATTGGGTGATTGTGCATTCAGTGGCTCCCTCATCCTGTCTTTAAATGCAAGGTTGCTCTTTGCGTAGACATGATGATAATGTTATTCTCTTTTCCCTGCATACAGATGGAGCATACAGAAGAGCCAGATGGACTTGTGGTGGCTTGAGGACAAGGCTTCAGCAGGAGATTATACTAATCACCGACTTGTACGCCTGTGAGCTTGAGTTCTACGTAGGTAAGCATACAGTGTTTTTCACAAACACTGAATTAAATACAAACATACTTTTATATTGTCATCACTTTGAAGAGATTTATCTTTCACAGCAAAGAATTATCTCTAGCTCATAAATTCAGTCCGTGCTTCACTTAGAAGAGTGTTTGTTTTTCTAAATCTAATCCTCAGAAATCAGCCATGAGCTTCCCAAATATTTCAATCTTGTTAATGATGCTTGCTTTAAATTCAAATCCCATTTCTCAACATCTCTTTGAAATAGTCAAGAAGTTCTGTCATTTTTCAGCTATTCCTAGTATGTTAAGAGGATTTTGAAGCTATCTATTAATGAGTCTTGCTTCCCTCCTGTCTGTCCCAACAGTGTCTCTTTAGAACAGGAAGGAGGGTGAATGCTTACTTGACCCTAGATTTGGGGAAGGAGAGTAGACTGAGCAAGTTGGAGATGCTGTTAGGGGTTGAAACTGAGGATGTTTTGGTTACAAGTGGGCTAGACAGAGATCACATTCCTGAAAGTAGATATTTGCTGTTTGACTTTGGAATGAATACAAGGAAATGGGTAAGGCAATCCATTTACTGAGTACTCACAGTGTACATGGCACTGGGCTGAGTGCACAGACCTCGCTGTATCAAAGCCTTAGAGTAATCCCATGGGTATTGCTCAACCGACTGAGCCACCCAGGTGCCCCATGATTGTTCACCATTTAAATGTGGGCTAATGTGTTAGATAACTTGCTTACTTAGGAGAAGTAAGGTTGCACAGCTGGTTAGTGGCACAGCCAGTATTTGAACAGCATCTTAGTTTGTAGCCCCATGCTGTGCTCTGTTCACTCCACATAGGTGATTGAGGAGAGTCAAAAGAAGGCACCAGAGGAAGCATTTCTCACTTTTATATATGAAAAATAATGAGGTGCCCACTTTTCAACATTAATTCAGGAAGCATTTATTGGGTCCCCCATGGTATGTGGGGCACTTAGAAGGATGTTACCTCGGAGAGGGATGGTGTGTTAGAGGCACTGTGTTAGGAACACTGTGTTATGAGCACTCTTTTGTGCACTGGCACTTTCAGACATGGACACCAGTGTAGCAGAATCTTCCCTCTTCTCACTACTACCAAGAACCATGATGTCAACAAGAAGAGACCTCATTTAATGGGGGCTGAAGTGCTGAGACAGTCGTTCAAAGTTCTAAATCATTTTTCAGACCTTCCTGAAGATTCCCTGGGGATACTTCAAAATTCAATTCATTAAGTGTCTCATAAGTGCTGACACTATGCCGAGCGGAGGGTTTGTACGGAGTAGACAGAGGTGATTAAGACATCTTTCCTCTCCTTGAAGAGGTCCCAGTGTAATGGGGTCCTTTATCTGTTCTAGGTACAAATACAGAGATTCTGTCACATTCAGGGAAATGTGTGAGTGCCTCTATCCCAAGTAGGCTTTGAAAATCAGGATATAAACATCAGAAGTATAATACCATAGAAAAACAAATGTAAAGTTATGAGGAAAAGGAGGGGAAAAAGGTCAGGGTGGTAAAACTCCCCCTGGAAAATTGTTAGTACATGAGGCAATACCTAATGTTGTAGTCAGCTGGTCTTGAGCTTCCTGGCTGTTAAAGCAAACAGGGCAACATCATCGGTCCCCAGGCACATGAGAGCCCCGGAAACCTATCTATCTGTTTTTGAAGAAAGGTATGTGTTTTTCTGGTTTCGAAACCTGGGAAAAGTTTTTGCCCGGAGTCACACCAGAGAACTGTGTGAAACAGTGACCCCTAGCCTCAACATCACAGTACGTTCCAGCAATAAACACAATTGGTATTTCCAAGTGGCAGCTTATTAGCACACCAGCTAAATTAATAATGCCAAAGTGAAATTCTAAGAATAAACACCCACGGGGGCCAAAGTGGTCAGTTCAGGGCCATGTTGGCTTTTGCTCTGGTTTGACCTGGGGCTCGAAATTTACCTCTCAGGACATATTCTGAGGGGGTCTGGAAAGGAGTTAACTGCTTTGCTTTTTTTTTTTTTTTTTAGACCAGTTGTACTCAACCTCAGGCTTAGGACAGCTTGATCACATGCTGGTGGGTTTTTGTAATTGTTGCATGTTTGGAAGTGACAGTTGTCTGTGCTCTGTTACTTAAGTTGTATCATCACTGTGAATGATTTGCTTACCTCCCCTAAGCTTTAATTTTTTCTCTTCTATGAATTGAGACAGTAGTATTTCCTTCACGATTTATTGGGAACAGCAGAGGAGACTACATGCACAATCACAAAGCTTGTGTTCAGGGTAGAGCAAACACTCATTTAGCAGTGACTGTCCAAACAAAGTTACTGAAAATTTTGCTAAAATTGTCACCTGCTCAAATCATAGAAAGAGGTCTTTTTTTTCTTAATGAATTTAGTGTCATCAAAAACTTATATTACATTAGTATATTTTGCTACATTTTATTCCTACTAGGCATTCCGTACACCATTTCTAATGCCTTCTTTAATTTTGGGTAATTTTTAAATACAATTCTAAAACATTTTGCTAAAAGCCAAGACATACACCT
>NW_027551574.1:286910-302816 GCF_008692635.1 Crocuta crocuta | reverse complement strand
TTGATAAGATTAAAAAAAAAAAAAAAAAAAAAAAAAAAAAAAAAAAACCCAAAAAACGAAAACACTTTAGACAGGTAGATGCTTCCCCAGGCTTTACCAAGATTCTAGGTTACCATCCAATAGAAAACCACATCCATAGCTTAGAGAAATACACTGGAGACCTGTGAGGCTATAGGTTTAATTTGAATTCAAATTAAGATTTTCAGAAGGAATGATTTCATTAATACCCTTAGTTAGTAGACGAGTACTCATTTGCATATCTGGACAATACATACTCAAAGCAGGTGACAAAGGATCAATATATAAAAGGCTCAGCAGGCAGGGGAACCTGGATATTTCAGTCGGTTGAGCTTTTGACATAGGCTCAGATCATAATCTCACAGTTTGTGAGTTTGAGCCCCACATTGGGCTCACTGCTGTCAGCACAGAGCCCGCTTTGGATCCTCTGTCTCCCTCTCTCTCTTAAACTCCAGTTGTGCTCTCTGAAAAATAAATAAAAATTAAAAATTTTTTTTAAAGGCTCAGAAGGCAGATAGTTGTCTGACTTCCATCGGACACATATCTGTGTCCTCACAAAAGGCCTGTACCTCTTGAAGTGCTCATAGGTGTAAATGCATGGTCACTCTGTTTTTCCAATCTTGGCTCCTTCTTTATCCCTCTCAGTGCAAGTCTCTTGTGTAGATCCCCTCAAGTTAGGTGTCCAAGTGCCAGCTAAGCCTCTCACCCACCTCTGTCATTTCTTAGGGGACAAATCAGTAGATTTGTCTCAGTAGATGCTCGGGGAGATGTGGGTCAACATTACATGGTTTCTGTTGTGTTTCCCTGTGAATGGGTACACTACGAATTTCAACAATTATTTGTTGGAAATTAGAGGCCTGTAGCTATGGCTTGAATGCCTGCAAGTGTCATGCGACATTGCATAAGGTCACACTGTCCCAGTCGCATTTCTTAGTTTGATTTGGAAGGCAAACTGGAGAACATCTTATTCAGTGTGCAAAGTAGATCATGTTAAGTAAGTGGCTTGAGTACCTGGGCGAGAAAGATTAGATTTCAGACTAACCTTAGAGAATGAGTCTGACATAGAAGAAGTTTAGGCATGATTTTATGAATACAGATACACACGCGCGCACACACACACACACACAAGCACACACAGAGAAAGAGTGAGAGGCAGAAAGAGAGTCTAACATCATTATATATCCTCATTATACATACAGTGACATCATTCTATCTCTCAATGCTTAACACAAGAGTAATTACTTAATAAGTATCAGTTTATTTGAAATAATCTAACAAAGATTCCCTCAAAAAGATTAAGACAGCCTTTCTAGCAATCTGGTTCACAAAGATAGCTAAAGTTAAGGATTTTTTAAAAAATCAACTAAAAAAACAAACTTTGTAATTGACACCTATCTTCAGTGTTAGTTGCTTCAGTTGCTAAAACAAAACCTCAAAAAAAAAAAAAAAACCAGAACAATTCAAAATACCTTATAGAACAATAAAGAAAAACAAAAGCTGGTGTCCTTTTTATGCCCTTTACTTCCTCTTTATCCTGAAGATGCGGTTGAAGCTACAATAGATGCTGATTCAATTTAGATTTCTGGTGGATTTTGTTCTCATTTGTTGTTGACACAAAATTCCCCCACTCAGAACAAAGTTCCGGGTCATCAGTAATTCTGAGCCATGCTGTCTCTCTCCTATGCTGCAAACACAGTTGGTATAGACAAATGCATTGGAATTATTAGTATCTAAGATCCTCTGGAGTGGAGAGGATGGCCAAGAACCATAATAAACAGAAGATGGATTACAGGGTGGAAGGGTATGTTTGTTTACCCTGCTAGATGACCTGAGAGAGCACAGCAATTTAAAGGAGTATTACCCAGCCATAAAGAAGAATGAAATCTTGCCATTTGCAATGATATGGATGGAACTAGAGAACATTATGCTTAAGCGAAATAAGTCAGAGAAAGACACATGACTTATGATTTCTCTCATATGTGGAATTAAATAAAGCACACAATCTAAGGTGAGGTGGGTGAGGGGTTGGGTTAAATAGATGAAGGGGATTAAGGAGGGCACTTGTGATGAGCTCTGTGTGATGTGTGTAAGTGTTGAATCACTAAATTGTATACCTGAAACTGCGATAGTGTATATTAACTACCTGGAATTCAAATAAAAACTAACTACCTAAAGGAGTAGTCTGCTTTGGACTTCTCTGGGTGTTGGCCTTCCCTAAAGCAAGCCAGTTCATATTTACATCAAGTTCTGGATGTTTCTTTTGCTTTGTGACCTCTGGACACTGTTTCAAGCAGTTCTTTATCTCATTCTCCCTCCTCCTCAACAGTGTTTTCTTTAAGTGTTTCACACGTTTTTTTTGGTAAGCTTTAAATAAAATCAACCCAGGGTAGAAAACTTACAACTTGAAACAAAATAAAATTCTCACTTACTTGGTGGATTTTCTTAGCATCTTTAGATGTTTTCATTATTTTCAGCAGTTAGGCTAAATTTAGAGGAAAAAGAACTTTGAAACAATTAGTTGTTTACTCTCCATGGGCTAGATAATATGGCCGTGCTTTTTTTTGTTTTATTCTTACCTTTTTTTTTTTATTCCTACCTATCTTTACTCTTTGATAGTAAAGATAGTTTGATGGTATGGTGAAGTCTACTTGGAACTCTGGAGCTCTGGTAGCCAAATTTTTGGGAAAAACAGTCACTGCAACTAATATTAATACAATATTGCTGGCATAGTCACACTGAGAAAATAATTCTTTCAAATGACTTGACGTATTATTTATATAGTTCAATAAAATGTGTTCAATTACAAAAAGAAAAACCAAGCAAAATGGCAGTCATTATTATTTATTAATGGGTTAATTAGCCAGTAAGAAATTCCCTGTACCTATTGATAGAGTCTGTCACAAGAACAGTGAAAATCCAGGCAACACATTTTGCACATCAGTTTTCCACAGACAATAGGAATATGTTAAGACTCTGTGGAGTGGCGAAGCGATGCCTATTTAGACCTGTCACTGCATTGTCCTCTGGTGCTTCACAGACACTGGTGTCTTATAACTTGTTAAGAAGCAGAGCAAAAGAGGGTTCTGTGGTCAAACACATTTAGCAAGTAGTTCCCATTGTAGGACATGGACTGATGTTGCCTTGGGCTGTTCCAGTCAAAAACCTAGGAATCCCTTTTGCTTCCCTCTTTCTCTTGCCCCTTGCTTTCCAGTCTACCAGCAAGTCTTCTCCCATTTCCAAAGCGTGTCCTCTAGCTCATCCACTTGTGGTTTCTCAGTTCTGCCCTTCAAAGAGTTCATCCTAAGTCATGATGCAACCTATCTGCCCACCTCAATGCCCTCCACACTGAACAGTGAAATCACAGTGTTTGAGCCCTCCATGCTTTGAGCCCTCCGCGACTTCCCTTCACACTGAGAGCAAATCCATATGGTTTCCTCATCCCTGTTTGTCTATCTGATCTCATATTACAGCTTTATTCACCCCATTCTGGCCCCACAGGCCTTATTTCTGTCCTTGAATATGACAGCCTTACTTCTAGCTGAGGGCCTTAGCCTGGAGATCTCCTCTTGTGGATCCTTTTTTTTGTAACCACCTCCATATACCACCTTCCCTTCCATGCTGTATCACATCTGCCTGTTGCATGTTACTTTTAGAGATCATGCCAAGTTATTTATAACTTATTCCTTGACTTACCTAGAACTTCGGCTGAAATGCTGTTTTATCACCGAGTGCCCAGTACAGTGCCTGGTATTTCCACCAAGTATCTGTAGATACCACCTGGTATCTCGTAGGCATTCACATATATGTTGTTCTGGTTAAATAGCAGTGGGTGCTAGGCCTTACACATCCTTAAAAATATGGCCATGTTTTTGTTCATTAGTTCTTTTAAGATATACTCTTAGCCATAAAATGAAGTACCACTTTTGTTTACTGTTAAATGACATTTTTAGATGAAACTTGGAAAGTTAAAACTTGTTTTCTTCCACCTGGGGGCAATTTTAAAATTTAAAGTAAGAAAGAATACCTTGGCCGCCATGACTATAAAACTGGACTTGCAGTGTTTTAAGATGGTAGTTTTCAACATCCAATTAAATATTTCCTTAAGCCCTGGAGCAGCTGGTAAACATCACACACTAAACAAAAAGTCTTTTCTTCATTTTACATTTTACTTTCAGATGATATATATATTTGATAAGTATAATACATTTATTTCAAACCCTAAAGCAGTTTTAAAAGAATGAATGTCAGATGGAGATTTATTTTTCAGAATTCTTGGAATGGCTTTATAGACTATTTTATTAGATGGTGACTTTATTTTTTAATTAAAGTTAAAAAAATGCATTTGTCATCAGAAATCAGTTTAGTAATACTTCTGTGTTCCTTCTTCTTTACTAGACTATTTGCTATGTAGACTTGGGTTTTCAAAGCAACAGAAATATTTCAAATGAAATATTCTAGAACTCCAATAGTTTAAACCAGAAATATACTGATTGAAAGAGTCATTAGCTATATTGGCTTCAGAAAAATTACTTAACCATTGAGCCTGTTTTCCCTTCTATAAAATGGGGATAGCAATATTTATTTTATTGACATGTTAGATTTAAATGTGCTGTTTCCAGCTAAATACTTGACATAAAGCAGCCCCTCAGTAAGTGCTAGTTATTTTTTATGTTTTACTACTTTCATACCCACTGAGTTCCTACCATGCGCCTAGCATTTACTAGCTACTAAATAAGACAGCACTGAGTGAGACCGAGCCTTGGAGAGGGACTTTGCATTAAAGACTTTTAGTGTGGCTTGGAGTTTGGTGATATAGGGTTTATAATATATGTAAACTTGTATGTTACAATTGTTATATATAAAGGAATAAATATATCTTGATATATGGAAACCAGGGTTCCAAGGTCACGTTAAAAAACATTGAGGTATAGAGCTCCTGGGTGGCTTAGTTGTTGATACTCCAACTCTTGATTGTGGCTCAGGTCATGATCCCACCATTGATAAGTCTGAGCTCTGCATTGGGGTCTGTGCTGGCAGTGCAGGGCCTGCTCAGGGATTCTCTCTGCTTCTCCCCTGATCATGTTCTGTCTCTCCCTCTCTCTCAAAATAAATGAACATTAAAAAAAAAAAAACATTAAGGTGTAGAGTTACGGAATCACCACTTTGTACTCCTGAAACTAATGTGACAATGTGAGTTAACTATACCTCAAACTTTAAAAAATCCCAAATGTCAGGGTAGACCAGTGTATTTGTGCGGTATTCATTAGTGTTTGGGACTTCGAGAGTTCCAAAGCCAAGCTGGTAAAAAACAAGCTGTGAAGGTTTCACTCTAAGACTCCTTAGGGTCTTACCTTCGGAAGGTACAGTATGACTTTTCTAAGAACAGCTGTGGCAGTTTGGTGCACATGTGCACAATATTTGATTTGTAAATATCGAGTCAGTATTACACACATTTTATGAGACTGTGTAGGAAGAAGTGAAATTTACAGTTGAAGCTACTGTTCTTTTGTTGATTGTACTTCCCCATGTGGGATTCACATTGGACCTAAAGATGAATCCAATGTCGATGTGTAGAAAAGAGGGATAAGGAAGTCATTCTGGGAAGGAGAAAGTGCATGAGTTAGATTCTTTGTTGTGGAGTAAGCATTAAGCAACTGTTTGTTCTGTGGAGTATTATGAATTAAATGAATTCCTATGCAAATACATATGTAAATGATATGAATTTAATAAAAATTAGAATAAGAAAACTTGGCATTCAAGTAGTGTTTGAAAAGCTGTTTAAAGCCTCAGCTTCTCCATTCAGAGGTTTTATTCTAATTCCGGTTTTCATTCTTTTTCCAACCTTGTGACCTTGATAGGGTATTTTTGGTAATTGGATGATTCGATAGCTCTTCCCAAGAGCTGTTTATCTGAAACCACTAACATTTTAAAACAAAACAGAAGCTTTGCCAAGCTTGTGAAGATTTAAATATGTTGATGAGTGATTTCATGTGTGTGCTGTGGGAAAGCTGTTTCTCACTGTTCCTTCCACTTTGTCACACAGCTCCTTACAAGTTCCCCCCCCTCCCCAGTCTTCTTCCAACTCTCCTGTACCAGGTGTTTGAGCCAGGAGCCCCACTGCCCTGAGTGTGTCCTCATGTCCCTGGCTCCTTACTGTCTTATCCCTCTTGGCTTCCTTCTCTCTGATTGCATGGGTTGTCATATTGGCTTTCCAGACATTGGCTTCAATTAGACAAATATATATTCTGCATCCCATCCTCTCACTGCCGTTGCTAGAGGTAGTCCCTCATAGGTCTTTTAAATTCTCACAGGAGAATCTTGGAGGAGACCTGAAAGACTCTCCTTAGTTTACCCAATTGTATACAATTTTAAGGGCTTTTTCAAGACCAAACTCCATCTTCAAGGACTACAACCCAGTGTTTCTCTGTCTTTCTACCATTGATGGTCTGTCTTACAATTTTCTTTCCTTGACTTCAGTTTTTATGAGAATTTTGTCCCCTGAACAAATATAACTAAGGATATATTTCCTTATTAATTGGAGCTTTCACTTGGCTTGAAATACGTATCAGCATCCTTGGTATTTTAGCCTGTACATCATAAACACGTTATATTTTGAATAAATTAATGACATACCAAGAAAATTTTGATATTAAAAAGACTCTTGGAGTCCAGAAGGAACCGGGATTCAAGGCTAAAAAATCATGGACCCTAAGAGAATGATTTTAATGGTGAAGATTTCAATAGTCAGTGTGATCTCAGACTTGTTGGAAGATTTGAAGGGCAAACAGGATTTGATTTTCTGCTCAGTTCATACCATATGAATACTTGCCACTGCTTAGTAACATGTACACTTGCTCAGTCTCATGTATGCTTACATACCAGATGTATGAACATTTTCTCCTTGTAGAGGTCTGGGGAGAAATTCCTGAAATGTAACTTTGTATTGGTAATTTATAATATAAACTTAATGGTCACTCTTCTCCAAAGTTAGCAAATAATAGAGGATAATCTTAAACTAGTCTCAAGCCGAGTTCCAAAAAATATGCTGTCAAGAATTTCATGATTAAGAAAAGACAAATGCTAGCTTCCTTTTTCTTCCATTCTCATGAAAAGATGGTTTGTTTGTTTTTTTTATCAGTGGTTTTCCCCAGCAGGGGAAATCCTTAACTGTAACAAGTCCTGTTTACTATTGAGAATGGACCTTTCTGTACATGGAAATTGAAGACAAAAAGGACCTCAGCTCTTCATAGTATTTAAGGAGAGCCAGGAGAGATTCTTTATTACTTTGGTGGAGGGAACAAACTGGAAAATCAATGAGGAGCTGAAGTAGAGGAGTCTTGGTAAATGGCTTTGAGAAGCACCTGAGAGTTAATGTTGAAAGAGATAAATGAAGATGTTGCAAATTTGTGCTGCTGTCAAATTTTACAAATGGGATCACATTGATACGGGAACAAACTATGTGGCTTCCACATTTCACAGCAAAGGGAAGGAAAGAAAAGTTCCAGTTCAATTAAAAAAAAAAGGAATCACATTGTTTCTATGTAATGCAATGGTATGCTAGGTAGCAAGAGAGAAAGACTTGTTGGAACAGGCAAAAAAGTATTTTTCAGGTGTTTGGTAACCAAGCTAGTAGATAAAAGAAGTCACTATTGAAGAAGAAAAATAGCTTTATACCTGTATTTAAAAAATTTCATTGGAACCAGCAGAATTTTTAAAAATAAGTACTTATTTTTAGCATAGGTTTTGATATACAGAAAAATATATTCCTAAAGTATATATCCCCTAATATTATATATATGTATGTATATATATAAATGTATGTATATATATATGCATATATATGTATATATATAAATGTATGTATATATATGCATATATGTATGTATATATATGCATATATATGCATATATGTATGTGTATATATATGCATATATATGTATGTATATATGTACATATGTATGTGTATATATATATCCATCCACATTTTCATTAATTGAAGTCCATACTTCATTCAGAGTTCCCAAAGTTTCCCCGGATGTCCTTTTTCTGTTCCAGAATTCCATCAAGGTTATCCCAAGACATTTCACTGTCACGTCTCCCTTGGTCTCTGCTTGTTCATGATAGCTTTTCAGACTTTCCTTGCTTTTGATAACTTTGAAAGTTTTGGGGAGTATTGGTCCGGTATTTCGTGAAATGTCTCTCAGTTGGGATTGACTTGATGTGTTTCTCATGATTACACTGGGATTATAGATTGTGAGGAAGAAGACCACAGAGGAAAAGTGCCATTCTCACCACATACTAATCACTGTTGATGTGAACCTTGACCACATGGCGGAGATAGTGTGTTTGTCTGGTTTCTCCACTGTAAAGTTACTCTTTGGAAGGAAGACACTATAAGCTGCCCAGACTTAAGGAGGGGAAGTGCGCCTGGGTGGCTCAGGTGCCTGGGTGGCTCAGGTGCCTGGGTGGCTCAGTCGGTTAAGCTCTGACTTCAGCTCAGGTCGTGATCTTGCAGTTTGTGGGTTTGAGCCCCACATTGGGCTCTGTCCTGACAGCCAGCTCAGAGCCTGGAGCGTGCTTCAGATTCTGTGTCTCCCTGTCTCTCTGCCCCTTCCCTGCTCATGCTCCATCTGTCTCTCTGAAAATAAACATTAAAAAATTTTTTTTAAAAAGTTGTACTCCATCTCCTTGAGTGACCAGTATCTACATAGATTATTTGAAATTATTGTGCATGGGAGCTTTGTCTCTTCTTCCTTATTTACTTATTCAATCATTTATTCACATTAGTATGGATTAATGGATATTTTATACTTTGAGTTATAAATCAATACTATTTTGTTGCCCAAATATTTTGAGCTTTGGCCAAGCGGAGTTCTTTCAGTTGGCTCCTATGCCTGTTGACATACTCCCATGATTGTGGTTTTTAAGTTTTGTTTTTAAACCTCCTTATGTCTACTACAAGAACCTTTCCGCTCATCTTGTCTATTTCTTGGGTTAGTCCTAGAGTCAGCCATGGTTCCAAAGAGTCCTGGTTCTTTTCACTGGCGAATGATATGATAAATGAAGATCTGTGCATAAGTCTGAATGTGGACAGAGGGTGTCCTACTACTAGCTGTTAGTAGTAGGTTAGTACTACCCTCCTCCCATTTTATGGGAAGCCCAGAAAACTGCAGAAAGTTGTCAGTGAAAATGAAAACTGGCTTAGATATCTGCTCAGTAAGGCTTAGTACCCAGAGATTCCCTTTGGAGGGGACTTCAGTTTAACCTCCACTCATGGTAAGATCAGTCAAACATGAATTATGTTGCTGAAGATATATCCAGCCTGGCATTTGCAATCTGCATTTTACTTTGCCTTTGAAAATATCTGATAATAAGGTGGCTTGCTCAGTCTAAACATGTGGAGGTTTATAGCTTGCAGTTTGAATTTTGTTGCACACAATTTTGTTGTATGGAGTCACATTTCACTTTGTAACCGAGCACCTGCATAAATGTGTTTTCTGTCAAACTAAACAAGCAAACAGAAATATTCATGAGTTAAAAGGAATGGAATGCCTGCTATCCTCCAGTGCCATCAACCCAGTAAAACTCCCACTTGCTGTTGCATGTTTCCAACCGGCAAGGTGCAAATCAGCCATCACACATTTCTCTGACGGGGGAGCATTGTGCATTTCTGTGTGATCAGAAGTGTGTTGCAAGTGAAACTTAGCCAGCTGCTTTTCCAGAGCTATAATTCTCTTAGGAAAGTGAGAAAAAAGAGCAGATTTTAAAAGAGAGCCAACAAAAAAGAAACAGGTAAACAAAATGGATAATAGACATGGAGAACATTGTGGTAAACAGGTCCAACATGTCAACTGGTCTCTGACTCCAAGGCAGGTGCTATTTTCATGCTGCCTTATATTTAATGCTTAGATAAACTCTGATATTTAGTTTATGCTCAGTGTCCTTGACAAGTCAGAAAGTAGATTATACACATCTAAGGTTTTATTCCTTTTCCTGCAGAGAAGTTTAAATAGTAGAAAGCAGGGTATAATCTATGGAGATAACATTCTTACCTACTCAAATAAGCTTCGGATGTTGGGTTTTAAGCCTGAATTAGGGAATCTAGCATCAGCCTAGGCAGCGGGGGTGCTGCCAGGTCCTTGAGGACACGAGAGTGAAAAATTCAAAGTCATTCCCTCAAGGAGCTGACGTTGCGATTGGACACTTCAAACAGTAAACATTCAATAGATTCATGGAGCAAATTTTAGATACTGATAAATAGTATGAAGAAAATTAAAGAGGGAAATGTGATAGACAGTGATGGAGCTGGAGGTTCTACTTGAGCTCGGGTAGTCAGGAAAGTCCTTTGTGATGAGATGACATTTGAATTATGAGAGGAAATTGAGCACATGAAGATCTGGGGGAGACACTTCTGACTAGAAGGAACAAGAAGAGTGAAGTCTCTGAAAGAAAACTGAACTTGAAATGTGTGAGGGCCAGAAATAAGGCTGAGGTAGCTCAAATTAAAAAACTGAGGAGAAAAGTGAGTGAGAGAAATGTTAAAGGAGTAAGCAGAGAACTAATTATTTAGGGCCTTTTAGACTTTGGTAAGAAACCTGTATTTTAATATGGATGCAGTGGAAATTCATCAAGGAATAATAAGCAACATAGTCACTAATTTTGCCACTGGTTATAGTTAAAAGGTGGCTGCAGAAATTTAGTGTCAGATGGTGGCACAGAGTTGGTACAGGGTGGTAGAGTCAGATGATTCTGGAATAGATCTTACTGGACTTGCTGTTGGATTAGATACAGATTATGAAGAAGGAGAGGAATTAAGAACAACTTTAGGATTTTTTATTTGACCAGCTGAGTTGACGTTGGTGCCACATGCTCAAAAGAGGAAGACAAGGAAGGTGTGGATGAGGGAATCAAGAAATTCCTTTGGTCACATTAAGGGTGAGATAATTACTAGACAGCAATAGGGAAATGAGGATTAGGTGGTTGGATATCTGAATGTGAAGTTCAGGGACAAAATAAATTGTTGATGCAAAATCATGGCAGCACGACAGTGGTTAGGGGTCTGGTAGAAGAAAAGCCAGCAAGGAAGACAGACTACAAAAGGTGGAAGGAAATCTGATGTCCTACAACTGTGAAAAAATTATTTCCAGGAGAAGTATCAGTTCTTTTAAATGCTGATGATAGTTAGGACAAGCTGAGGATTTCATTGGTCATTTGTGACCTTAATAAGGTTTATTTCAGAAGAGCATTGGAGACAAATCCTCATGGCATTGGGTTGAGGAGAAAATTGGCAAGAAAATGAAGAGAGTGAGTATAGACAACCCCTTTGAGGAGCTGGGCAAGAGCAGAGATAGATGATTGGTGGTCATTGGGGAGAATGTGGGCTCCAAGGGCTTACTCTGAAGAAGGACAACAAACACTAAAACGTCTTTGAATCCCAATGTGAAGTATCCAGCAGAGATGGAGAGTGGAGGAAGAGAGAAAGAGGATGATTGCAGGAGTGAAGTCCTTGAGCACACCTGAGGGATTGGGATTTGTAACCTAGGTAGAAGGTTTTTGTTTAGATGGGGGCAGGGAGAGTTTTTTCCTTAGTAATGGGAAGATGGTAGCATGTGTGGGCATAGGTCCAGTTAAGATGATAGTTTGTGGGAAAATATCCTTCTCATCTGATTGCACTTAGTTTCTCTTTGAAGTATGAGGTGATGTCTCTGGTATTTGATTTTTTCTGCTCAGCTCTTCATTTTTCCATTTCCCAGATTACTTAGTGCTTTTACTCTTCTATAACATTAACTTGAAAATGACTTAAATGACTTTGGTTTGCCAGAGGACCAACTCTAACCTCAAATCTATGTGACTCTACAGCTACAGTGATCAAAATGGTCTTACACTGGCTTTTGTGTCTCTTATTAAGAATGTTGAGAGGGAAAATCTGAATGCCTCGTGGTGGGATCTTGGCTTCGGGTCACTGTCTACTTTTGATACCATTAGCTATAGCTGAAGATCTTGGATATCTTAAACAAACATGCAGTGTTGGCTTAGTTCTTTATCATGGGCTATTGTAAAGAAGACAGTGTGGATTAGACAAAGTATTAATTTCCTGTGGCTCCTTTGACAAATTACCATAGACTTGGTGTCTTAAAGCAACATAAATGTATTCTCTCACTGTTGTGGAGGCCTAAAATACACAATAAAGATAGCAACAGAGCCATGCACCCTCCTGAAGCTCTAGAAGAGATATCATTTCTTGCCCATCCTGCTTCTAAGTGTCTCCTGGCATGTCTTGTCATTTCTTGGCTTGTGGCCACATCACTGCAATCCCTGCCTCTGCCTTTACATTGCCTTATCCTCCAGGTGGGTCTCTTTTCTGTGTGTCTTTTGCAAAACCTCCTCTATCTCTGTCTTACAAAGTTACGTATGATTATGTTTAGGGCCCAGTAGCATCATCTGGAGAGGTCATCTTCTCAAGATCCTCAAGTAGATCTTTTGTTACATAAGGTAGTGTTCACTCTTTTGCCTTAAAAGGCAATATTCATAGGTTCTAGAGATCAGGATGTGGCTATAGCTTTTCTAGAGCCTCTGTTCACCCCACTCTACATATGTTGAACTCTTGAGAATATTTTCCAGGCATTCCCCTTTGACAAACATTTTATATAGGAGAAGAATGGGGATAAAGGATACAAGTATTGGATTCAATATTTTGCCTGAATCGATCTCTGGGTAACCATCTCATGAAAAGGATTTGTGGTAACTTAAATATTGATTTATAGTCCCACTGAAAAATAGGACTAATTGGCACCATTTTGGTTATATAATGAGAGAATGCATTTGAATCTAACCTGTTTTCTCCTTGTTGAATATTGTATATACAGAATGAAAGCAGCAGATAACTGTGGAAGAGAAATTGATTAAGTATTATTATGAAGTGTGGTAAAACAGTTTATTAAAAGAACAGTCTGCCTTTACCTTGCTGTCTTTTTTTTTGTCAGTCAAAAAAAGTAAAACAGGTATAAAAGTAGAAAGTGGCTTCTGGACTTAGAAGTGGACAAGAAAGGATAGTTGTAGCTATGAGGTTTTTGGAGTCATTTCCTATGCCACATGTGTGTTCTCTGTATAATTCCCTCACCCTGCTACCTTAGCTCAGGAAAGTTACAGCGCTGTCCTTGAGTCCACCTTTCTGGAAGAAATCCTCCTTTTATATAGTTATTCTTGTCAGAGCTCTTTCCTTCAGTCATCTAACTCCTAAATTCCACCTACTGAATTAGAGGAGAGGAATTACTCTTATGTTGTTAATAACTTTCTCTTCTGGGATGTCTGAAAACCTCAGAGTTGTTTCCTCTGAGAAGCACCATCTTCGTGTTTACATCTAGTCTGTCTAATTTGACTTTAAACAGAGACCTTTTTATTCCGTAATCTGTGTAGTGTTTAGCAGTATCTGCAATTACTCAACCCACTCCTTTTGCCCCTGTTCTCACCCCTGGAAATAAGAAGGGCTCTAGACATTTTATGACGGAAGACTCAAACTTCCTGGAAGAAGAAAAAAAAAAGGGGTTCCTCTTGGGCTTTTTAGCCCATGGAAGAGCTCATTGCTCACTTCGACCCTAAAGTTTCTGAAATTCCTGGACTCCCTCTCCATGCAGGAAGCAATGGGCCACCCCATTTGCCATTCTCCTCTTATTTTTATTTTATTTTATTGTTCTGTTTTGTTTTATAGGTTTTATTTAAATTCCTGTTAGTGACCATATAGTATAATATTAGTTTAAGGTGTAGAATTTAGTGATTCATCTCTTACATGCAACACCTGGTGCTCATCACAGCAAGCATCCCCCTTAAGTCCCATCACCTATTTTACCCATCCCCCACCCACCTCCCAATGGGCAACCATTGAGTTTGTTCTGTGCATGTAAAGAATTTGTTTCTTGGTTTTCCTTTCTTTTTTCCCCACTCTATGTTTGTTTGTTTTGTTTCTTAAATTCCACATGAGTGAAATCATATGGTATTTGTCTTTTTCTGACTGAATATTTCACTTAGTATAATACACTCTAGCTCTATCCATTTCATTGCAAATGGCAAGATTTTATTTTATTTTTTTCTAGGAGAGAGAGAGAGAGACACAGCATGAGCAGGGGAGGGTAAGAGAGAGAGGGAGTGACAGACTGAAACAGGCTCCAGGCTCTGAGCTGACAGTCAGCACAGAGCCTGTCGCGGGGCTCGAACCCACGAACCGCGAGATCATGACCTAAGCGAAAGTCGGACGCTTAACCGACTAAGCCAACCAGGCGCCCCGATTTTATTCTTTTTTATGATTGAGTAATATTCCATTGTCAGTATATATATACATATATACATGTATGTATATATATGTATGTATATATATATATTTTTTAACTTTTTGATTTTTAACTTGATTTAACTTTTTGATTTTATATACCACAATATATACCACATATTCTTATATTCTATATATACATATATATGTATGTATATATATATTTTTTAACTTTTTGATTTTTAACTTGATTTAACTTTTTGATTTTATATACCACAATATATACCACATATTCTTTATCCATTCATCATTCATCATTAGGGAAATACAAATCAAAAGTACAATGAAATACCAGCCAGAATGGCTAAAATTAACAACACAAGAAACCAGAGGTGTTGGTGAGAATGTCGAAAAAGAGGAAGCCTCTTATACTGTTGAGAGGAGTGCAAACTTGTGCATCCACTCTGGAAAACAGTATGGAGGTTAATCAAAAAGTTAAAAATTGAATTATCCTCTCTTTTTAGAGGCAGCCCTAAGCCAGCTTGCAGTGGAGCCTTTGGGGATGGATTAGAGATAAACTTACCTTTAATCTACCTTTATCTACTTTCCACACTGTTAAGTGGGAGGATCTATTTGAGTTAAACAACAGAATTAGATCCCAAAAAGTATCTTTGGACAGCACCAGGTTTTAACATTTTGGTAATTCTTGAATCATCTAGAGCTAGTCTCTGAACTTGAATGGGTGACTTCTATACCCAAGACTAGATGATTTTGACAATCTGTAGACGTAGCCAAATATCCTTTGCTTTATTATTTTTTCTCTGGTAGAGTATTTCATAACACAGCACTGACTGCCCAACACCTCTCTTTAGAAAAACCTTTTTTACTTGAGGACAGTAAAATAAAATGTTCTTTAGTTTTCTCTTTTTTGAGCAAGTTCCTTAATAATTCCTCTTTGGACACATTTTCTATTTCTTTAATCATTTATAATCTTTTCTGAGGTTTCCTGGCCTCTATATTCCTGTAAAGGTATAATAACTGAAACTACCCATGATGTTCATATATAGGTCTTCCTGCCACTCAGTATAATATGAAGTTTATCTATAGACAAGATATCACCGCCTTCATTTTTGTTTAAAGTGAATATTATGGAGAAATGACTGATTTTTTGGTGATAGTTAATTTGAGGGTATAGATGATGCTGGAGAGGGTTCAAGGAAGCAGAACTTTGCTCTGGATTAGAAGGGACAATAATTCTATGGTTAGATATTTTAATAAATCTAATTTGAAGAATGATATGATTAGTTATTTACTAAATCTTATAAGGCTATAGCAACTCTAAAACTGTAATTATTACAGAAGCAGCGGTCATTCATATTTGGAAAAGGTGGGTGTTTGATATTTTTGTGGTCTGCACAGTGACTTTGTTTTTGCCTGTGCCATTATGAAATGGTCTTGTCATTATTTTTTCACTTCACTTCTTTAAAGTCACAAGGTGATTTAATGTCCTGTGAATTTATTTACATCCAGCAAAAGAGCATTGAGGTCTAGCTATGAGTGTCAGGACAGCTTTTAGAGTTTAGGAGCTGCTTTTCTGCTTCTGAGAAAGAGTTTTGTTTTTGGTT
>NW_027551574.1:272308-286464 GCF_008692635.1 Crocuta crocuta | reverse complement strand
TTTTTTTTTTTTTTTTTTTTTTTTTTTTTTTTTTTTTTAGCTTTTTCCTTTTGACAGAAGAATAACACACACAAAAAGCAGCAGAAATGAAGGGTTTTCATAATCCCTTTTCAACCCCTAATGAAATAATGAATCTAGGCAATCTAGATGCTAAATCATTAGGTGAAATATTATTTGGGTACTTTATTATAGGTGGTTCAGGCTGGTATCTTGAATCACTGATCAATGTTAACATCACTAAAAGAGGGATAAACAGATATTAAGTGCCTCCTTAGTGATGTGCAGCAGCACCTTTGACATATTCTTGCCAAAACTTTTGAATATGAAATTCGTCAAGTCTCAAATTTAACTTTATATAGGAAACCTGAGGAATAGAGCATCATTTTATATAATAGGACAAAGGTGCAATCAGCCAAATCTAGAATCTATAGGAAGAAAATGTCATCACCCCAAAAAAAAAAAAAAAAAAAAAGAGGGAAGAGAGGAGAAAATGTTATAGATTAAAGAGACTTAATAAATATGTGAATTTGTTTGGGATTTTACTTCAGACTACTCATGTTAAGGGACATTTTTGAGATAATCAGAAAACTGAGTAGATTTGGGGCTTAGGTGATATTAAGAAATAATTATAATTTGTGTTAGTTACAAAATAGTACTGTCATTATTTTAAATGTTTTGTCTGTAGAGATCCATTCTGACATACTTGTGAATGAAATGATATCTGATACTGAGTTCTCAAGGGAAAAAAAAAGGTTGGAGGTGGATAGATGAAACCAAAAAATGAGAGAATATGGCTAAATCTTAAGGCTGAGTGGTGCTCAGTCTATATAGGCTGATCCTTCTTGACACCTTTGGGTATATTTGAGAAGTTGCAGATCATGCAGCCTGCAAAGAAGGTGAACATTCTGTCTCACATCGTTTGTTTGATTGTACCCCATTTGTAGGGTATCATTACCCAGTATGTAGAGTCAAAGAGGTTAAGACTGTCATTCATCCCCCTTTACAAATGCTCAAGCACTGGAAATGCTTCCACTTCTCAGAGAAACGATTCTACTTCTTAGCGATCGCTTCCATAATTTCCAGGTACTGCTTTTGCTCAATTTCTATTTAAGATGGCTTTTATTGAATAGGGGGTTTCTGGAATGACAGAAGTCTCTAATAGTTATTGATTTTATTTTATTTATTTTTTTTACAAATAGTTTATTGTCAAGTTCGTTTCCATATAACACCCAGTGCTCATCCCCAGAAGTGCCCTCCTCCATGCCCATCTCCCCCCTACCCCGCACATCCATCAGTCCTCAGTTTGTTTCTCAGAATTCAAGAGTCTCTCATGGTTTGCCTCTCTCCCTTTCCCCCACCATTTCCCCCCTTCTTTAATAGTTATTGATTTTAAAACTGTATTTTCTACCTCATTCATTTCTTCAAGGTTATGTGTCCATCAAATAAGAGGCCAGTGATAGGAAGAATTGAATAGATTATAATATAGAGTATAATTTTTATATAGTGGTTGTCATAATCAGTATTTGAAGGCTGAGCTGAAAGTTGATCATAATATTACTTTGAAACTGTCTGTGGAATTCAACATTTTATGGCATTTTCCACCCAGGAGCAAATCTGTAAGTATTCAAATTTTTAGAATCCCCATGAAACTGGAAAAATAGTCACTGCCTAAAATGGATGAAGACTAAAAGCCGAAGCAAGTGTACCTCATCTTCTTGGGATCTCTATTTTTATCTGCAGCTTTGCTCCCAGACATAGAGGTGAATAACTTTGTCATCCATTTCTCCTTCCTAAATATGCATCTTGATCCTCTCTCTTTACTTACTCATCAGATTGGCATTTTTGGTGTCTCATATCTTTCAGCTGTTCTGACTACCTTAAAGATTCTTAATAATTGAAGGACACTTCCTCAGTAAAATATTTTCTGTATTCCTTAACCACAGAGTGGCTGGGAGTAGAATTCTGTGTTGTTTTACAATACATGCTGCGTAGAATTATGCATAGTGGTTAGTTGCTCTTTTGTCTCTTCTGCAATTTTGTGGTAGTTTTTGTAAAATAGACTCAATATTTCTCTGCTCTCCAAAATGCTGTGGCATGGATTTATTTACCTGTCGATCAAAATTATGTCTAATAAATGTCATGATGTGAGGATAACTCATCGAAGCACTTTAGGTTAGCTTATTTAGAAAATAATGCTGATGATGGGAAGTAGAAACTGATTTATTCTGCATAAGGAAAGGGTCAACAGCACTGTCTCTGAAAGGTGGAGTCCTCAAATCTTTTCCTTTCATTTGGAGGGGTTATTGCACTTCCTTCTGTTCTTTCCATAAATGAGACCCGGCCTGTGTTTTAGGGGATTCTCACAAGGAAATAATGAGAAGAGGTTACTTGCTTTCCCAAATGTCAAGTAGAAGTGGGGAGATAAAATGAAAGAAGGATTATGGGGCCTCTTTCAGTTCAGAGGAGAGAATGGCTAGAGTTTGCCTGGAGGGAAGGAGAGAGGAAATGTTTCAGAGGAGAGGCAATGCTTAAATTGAATCTTAAAAAATGGGGAAGGACATGCGATGAAAGGAGAGGGATTGGAACAAAGTTGGGGAGACCTCAAATAGTATAGTATATCCAGGGAACTGTAGCTCATTCAGTAATGCTAGAAGATTATGTGTGTGCATGCGTGTACTTGTGCACAGGTAGGTATATTGTACAGGCAGGGTAAAGATAGTGATGATTAGAGAAGTAATAACAAGAATGATGTTGGAGTTGTGAGTAAGGGTGAACTCATAGAAAGCTTTATGTGCCTAACTAAAAAATGGGACTTTAGTCTATAGGTGATGGGGAGCTGTTAGGTTGTTGACCTCTTAATATCTTCCTATCTCTATCATGGCTTTCAGTAATAGCTTAGGAATCCTTACACAGTCAAAGACCCACCATGACATTTGGAGAGACCATCACAATCAAAGTAAGATAAGAACTATATGTACATTTGTGTCAGTGTTGCTCTGGGTGGGGCTTTGAGGTAGTTGAGGTTTATGCTTTTGAGAGTTTTGGCATTTCTTTTTTCATAAGGCTAAGAGCCTGAGGCAGAACAATAACCTGGCGTAAGCTTATCATGAGTGGGATACAGGCTTCCCAAGATGCCATGTTAATTAGTGGTTCTACAAAAAATACACTTGAATTTTATGAAAAATCTTGATATTTTCATGTAGAACTCTTGCCATCTTTCTTTCCTCATGTTTTGATGAAACTTCACTATTTTTTTTGACATTTAAGCTATCTATTGCATATACCCTGCTCATGACTTTTAAAGGGGGATTTCATTTTTTTCTGTTTCCACTTAAAATTTAAGGCCTCAGACGTAATAATTTAGTCTTGGGTTTGTACAGAAACGCATAAAGAGTTTAGTCATCAAATACTCCTGAAATAATGGTTCCTATTAGTTCTTTGATGAACATCAGAGCAAACAATTAACTCCTTGTCCTTGAGAGAAGATAATGTTCATTCCTATTTATGCTCTAATAGGAGATACTGCCCTCAACTGCTCCAGAGGGTTGGAAGAGGAAGGTGTCATGATAATCCAATTCCCTCAGTTAATCAAGCAAATTGTCAGCTTTTTGAATGGCTTAGGTGCAATAAACATATGTCTGGGGGAAAATCAGGCAGCTACATTTTTGACAGTTTCTATTAAAAGCCACCTGCATGCAGCTGCATTTTTCTTTTATTAAAGTGATCCATTTTGCTTATCCTTGCTAGGCTCTTAAACACGGAAGGCACCTTGAGATATTCTGTCCTTCAAGTTTGTTTTTCTTTTTTACCCTGAACTTATGCATGGTTGGTGAAGTCATACTGAGAAGGAATCCTCTTTACTGAACATTCTGGTTGTCTACTGCTGCTTAGCATACTGTCCCAAATATATGACTTTTGATGTTAAGGGTCAGGAATTCAGATGTGATACAGTGAGCAAGCCCATTTGGTTTCCCATGGTCGTGGTCCTCAGCCAGGATGACTCAAACGTCTGGAGGCTGGAACAACTGGACGCTGGTAAGTCATCTTTCTCTGTATGTAGTCTCAGGGCTTCTCCATGTGGTTTTCCCAAGTGACCTCTTCACCGTGGTGGTCTTGGAGTAGCAAAATTTCTTACACAGTAGCTCAGTGTTCTAAGAGGGAATATTCTAAAACATCAAGGTGAAAGGTGTCAGGCCTTTGGTAACCTACTCTTGAAAGTCATAAGGCATCACTCTGTCATATTTAGTTTGTTCCTCAAGGTTAGCCCCCATTTAGCATGGGAGGGGACCTTATGATGTGAATACTAGATGGTATGGATCATTGGGAGAAGGGGTGGGGGCTGAGTTGGAAGCTGGCTACCACAGTAAGTCCTTACCAAGGGTAGTGGGCCTCATTTCTGTTCACTGTACTCACTCCTGTCAGAACTGAAGACAAGTTTGTTTTTTCCCAGGCATCTACTGTTGCCTACCACACCTAGCCCCCTTCTTCCAGAACACTCTTTTCATGGGCAGCTCAAGAGACCTTAACAGTTTCTTTCTGGTCATGAATCTTCATATTTAAAGCTTTTCAATGCCTTGTTACTGAGGATAAAGACCTTCATTCATCAAATATTTTTGAATATTTACTCTGTTTCACGCAATATTCTAGGCCCCAGGGATACCACAGTGTCTACAGCTGATAGAAATTTCTATATTCACAGCGCTAGCAATCTAGCATGTATGTGGAACAAAGTAAATAAGTGCAAATACTTACTGTGATTTACTAGGGATAAAAATAAACCAGGTAAAGAAAGGGGAAGAGTGATTTACAACTTTAAATAGGAGAGTTAAGGAAAAACCTTACAGAGAGAGTGACAGCCTTGTGGGTATTTGAAGAAAATGAATGTTGGCAGAGGGAATAGTAAGTGCAAAGGCTCTGAGAGGGAAACATGTCTACCTTTCAAGGAGAGCTGGAATATTGGGTATAGGGCACACAGAATGAGAAGGAGAGAAATGGGGGATGAGGTCAGAGGCTTACTAGTAGCCCAGATAATGTAGAGCCTTGTGGTCCATAGCAAGGTGAGACTGGAAGAAGGGGGGGTCTCTGGAGACCTTGGGAAAGGCAGTGATGTGGTCTGCTAGGGTTTCAAATGCATACCCTTGGGGAAAAATTGGAGAAATAGACCATTTATATGGCAATTGTAGTAATCTAGGAGAGAGGAGATGGTGGCTTGGGTCAGGATAGTACAGTGAAAATGATGAGATGTAGTCCACTAAAAGAGTCTATTTTGAAGATGAGTAAGTTTTGCTGATGAATTCAATATTGGGTATGAATGAAAGAGGAATTACAGATGATATCAAACAACTAACAAGATAGAGTTGCCATTTATTGAGATGGAGGAATCTATAGACTGAACAGATTTACGGGAGTGTTCAGCTTGGGCATGTTAAAAAAATATCTTGAACATGACCTTTAGGGGCATACTTACCTTTACATATCCTGACCCCCTGACCCCTGCCTCCATGCTTCAGTCCTGCTGATCTCTCACTTCCATGAGTGATCAGCATCTCCTTTCCCCTCAGCACTTTCACACATATTTTCCCCCCTCTCTGAAATGCCCTCCCTGCTCCCCCTCTCAGCTGATTAATCTCTAGTCTTTGAAGGTCCAGATCAACTCCTACTTGCTCAAAGAAGCCTTCTCAATATCTTTATCTAGGTTTATGTGCCTATAATACCCTGTAAATAATGGTCAATGTCTGAAGGTTACCTCTGGCAGGAATGTAGGCTACGTGGGGAGAGGGACCCTTCTGGGCTGCTCATCTCATTATTCCCAGTGCCTGAATGGTGCTTGGAACCTAGTAACACTGAATAATTATTTTAATCATCCTGTCAACTCATTCAAAGATTTATATAATATAATAATATATAATAAATATATAATATAATACATATATATGTAATAAAATCATCCCACAGTTTTTTTTCCCCAAACAGACTATGAACTATTTCTTTAATACAGAATCCTCCTTAGTACAGATAGAAATTTGTCTAGTGGCTCTGGAAATCATCTCAAATGCCTGAGAATTCTGTCTTTACTATTAGCAAGGCCATACCTATCCATATTATAGTCAGACGTGTGCAAGGTTTTTCTCTGTTTGAAAACCCCCTGGAGCATCCAGTGGCAGATCACTTAGTAAAGGGAAGGTGACACTGATGTTTGCCACACTCCGTACCATTGTTTCCTAAAGCCCATATATGGCGGTACTTATGTCATATATATGAAGAGCCTAGGCTGTTTCAATGAGAAGAGATGCTGATTCATTGCTAGTAAAATGTCATTTTGAGTCTTTGCTACTTTTCATGGAGGATATTTGTAGAAGTGACTTTTCAGCAACAGAAGGTGAGAAGGGAAACGGAAGTAGCTGATAGAAGACAATTTATTCCCAGCATATATTTAGTAGTCTACTCTCTAGCTGTACTGATGAAAGACAGCAAAATATGCAGAACCATAGGGGAACAGTAAAGCTGTGAAGAGGCAGATCGTACTAGATGAGACACTGCATTTGGGTGAATCTTCATATTTTTAGTTACTTGCAGTATAGATGTAATTATTGTCAAAGGATAGATTTATCTTTAAGTTTTTAAAAAATTAGTATAAATTTTTAAATCACACTCTGTAGCATAGTTTTCCATGACTAGCAAGTAAAATGGTTGGGGATAGGACTTTTGTCCTGAAAACCTCTCTAAAAATCTTTATAGGCATTTTTAATTAACACCAAGGCATTAGCCAGATGTAAATCCTCTAGTAGAGATAAGCCCTAGGCAGGGGTCCTCTTTGCTTGCTTCAGAGACTTGGGCTGTGACAGCGTGATGGGTTCTCAGGAAAACCTTGAAGTGGGCAGAGAGAGTCCCTGATGTCTCAATAGCCAGGCACCTTGATGACAGCCCTCTTGCTAATGTTTTTGTGTTTACTGTCCTCTTCCCGCTTGGGGCTTGCAACAGATTAGCAGATCATCTCCAGTTTTATAATGAAAGTCTCTCTACTTTGTAAAGAGACTTCAAAATGTCACAGATCATTAATGCAGGATATTTTTATTGGTTGATGATACCCCTTAACACTCTGGAAATCCTATCAGTCAGGCAAGTTTCTGGATAAGTTAGGTTCAGGGGACAGTTCTTCATCTCTTACCTTTCTATGTAGTAACTTCCACAGATGTGAACATAGCTGTTTGCCAGGGAAATAGCTCTGTTTGTTGTTCATGGTCATTGATCATTTGCTTTGTTGAACTTTATTTCGAGGTGAGTTCAAACCTTACCTCTTGAGTGTCCAAGAAGTGCAATAGTTGTTAGAGTGTTAAAAGCCCTGGCATTAAGGTTAGGATTATGACAGAAACTAAAATCATTAAAACAAAATAACCACAATAGTTATTAAGATAATTTTTAAAAGTATAAGTCTGATAAGAAATGACGCACATTATAGGTGCCTGTGATTCAAGCCACATGGAAAAAATGCCAAGTCCTTCAGAAAGAGACAAAGGCAAGTGATCACATAGCTGTAAAACTTTGTGTACGGCTAGTTTATTAAAAACTGGAAGCTAGGACTAATCTTGAGACAGCGTTTAAAAAACAGTTGTATCTAGGGGGGCCTGCGTGGCTCAGTTGGTTCAGTGTCCAACTTTGGCTCAGGTAATGATCTTACAGTTCGTGAGTTTAAGCCCCTTGTCGGGCTCTGTGCTGACAGCTAAGAGCTTGGAGCCTGCTTCAGATTCTGTGTCTCCTTGTCTCTCTGCTCCTTCCCTGCTTGTGCTCTGTCTCTTTCTCTCTGTCAAAAATAAACAAACCTTAAAAATTTTAAAAATGGGCAGAACAAAACAAAAAAACAGTTGGATCTGAGTGGATGTGGAGGGGCTGCCTATTCCATTACAGGACTAGGGCTGAAGGCACGGGAGAGTGTTAGCATAGGAACTTCCAACTGTTGGCCACATGGTAGGGACTCTCAGACTTTGTGAGAACTTAAAACAGCATAAGGAAGAGCTGCTGGTGGAGAGTTGGTGTGTGTACTGCAAAGGGCTCATTAGGTTAAAGCCCCTACTGTTCTAGTGCTAATCGGGGTTAATGAATATGCCCATCAAAGATGCCAAGGATTCCCTTCGAATCTGCATCAGTAGGTTTTTAATGTGGATGACAGTGGTAAATTTTTGGGGAAAAAAAAAACCGGCAACAGATTATATAACACCAAGGATAAGTAGGTTGTGACTGGCTTTAGTGCTTCAAAGGACTAATTTGTGCTCTTAAGTTGAGGAAATGGGTTTAGAAACTGAGAACTTAAACCTCTCTTAGTTTGAAGTTACAAATCTATAGACTTAATTAGAGCTGTGTTTGAGAAGCCAATCTGTTTTCAATGAGAGAAGCTTCTATGTGATCCAAATGGTCTTAATATTTAGGCAATATCCTTTGGAATTCTTTCTATATAATTGGAAGTGGCATAGGAAATATAATTTGAAATACCACAGAGTTCAAACTTTCTTGCTTGGTCATAGGATGTGAAATAAAACATGCCATACTAAGGGGAAAAGTGGCATGCTAGAATTAATTTTCATGGCCTTTTGCTGCAAAATAATCCTAACACAACATATTTTGTAACATTTTATTTTATTTCCATTTGTTAAAATATTTTGTGTTATGAAGAAAACTGAAGTAACATTTTTTATAAGTATATATTTTTTTATTTTTTTTAAGTTTATTTGTTTATTTTGAGAGTGAGAGCTCCCATGAGTGAGGGAAGGGGAGAGAGAGAGACAGAGAGAGAGAGAGAGAGAGAGAGAGAGAGAATCCCAAGCAGGCTCCATGCTTCCAGCACAGAGCCTGATGCAGGGCGCCCAACCCACGAACCTTGAGATCACAACTTGAGCTGAAAAAACATCTCGGTTACAGGTGTGGTCCTGACCAGCAACAGTAACATTAGCCGGAACTTGTTAGAAATGCGGGTCTGCAGCACACCCCCTCTCCCCCACCTCACACCTGCTCAATCAGAAACCTACCAACCTTGAGATCATTACTTGAGATGAAAATAGAGATGGACGCTTAACTCAGCCACTCAGGTGCTGCAAGAAATGGCATTTTTTAAAGTTTCTAAAAGTTCCTCAACAAGTCTCCCATGTGTTATGTATATTACCAATTAACATAATTTCTTTCTTTTAAATGGTTTATAGTTTTTATTTATATAAAGCACACTCAGTGAATAGTTCACTGTGATGGGGAAAGGCACATGAGTCATGGTACAACATTTCAGTTTCCTTTTTCTGTTTTTAGAAATATACCTTAAAGCGTTTTTAAAAATAGACAATGGTATAATGCAGATTTAAGAACAGGTGAAGTAGACAAGTTAAAGGATAAGGCTATACTTAGCATGTTATAGTAAAAGCTCAATAAATGATCACTAACTTGAAAGTTAAACATCACAGTTATTTTAAGATAGCTGTTGGAATGATTAACCACTGAATTCTCCCAAGAAGGATATGACATAACTTACAAAAGTAAACTAATAGTGCAGTATAAATACATAACATGAAATTTCCTGATTCTTAACTTTTTTGTTAATGCAGGTCTTTCTGAACCAGTTACGTCCCCCACCCCCACCCCACCTCCCCCCACCACTTTTTTTTTTTCTGGGACTTGCTGTGGTGGCTCACTTTTCCTCAGCTCAGGGATGGCTCCTGCTGTTTCCTGTCTGCCTTTGGCGCTCTCTTCAATGGCTGCTGCTCAGGTGTCTGCTGTTGATTAAGCTGCCAGAAGAGCCCCCAGTTTCCTCCTGGGAATCACCGTCCACAAGGGGTGTGCTCATATCTGCCAAGTGATGCTGCTCCTTTGCTCAGCGCCGTCGTGCCCCATGGGTACCACAGTGTAGTGTCCCTGGAGCTCTACGCTTAGTTCTGTGCAGAAATAGGAGCATCCGTAGTGTGGGTACCGGTGTCGTCAGAGTTTGCTTCCAGGGTCCTATAGGAACAGCACTGTCAGCACCGTCGCCCAGACCGCCCTGTATGTCCACACATAGCCAATGGGTGTCTGACCTATTCAGTCAGTTTCTCCTGATCTCTTCCCTATAGACCGCCACTTCTAATATTAATTCTTTTGACTGAGAGCGTTTGACACAGGGAAAATAGACAATTCAAGGTTTGTTTATTTATTTATTTATTTTTAGGACCAAAGCCACCAAGAAGATAATGCCCCATCTTTTGGGTTCTTGGTCTGTAAAATGTGATCGATTTTTAATTTGGATTCCCTTACTTGTAAGCAGAAGTCTGAAAATTAAGGAAAAATTTACTTCATATCCATTAAATATTAGATAACATTTAACCAAATTATTGTTAATTCTAAATCAACCAGGTTCAGATTAGTGAGATTTCCCTTATTGCTATTCTTTTGGGAAATTGGGTATTAATGCTTACCTCAAATTTTTGCCCTGAGAGTTTAGTAAGCCTGTGCTAAAGTCCCTTACTGTTGAAGTGCCTGGTCCTCTTCATGGAGATCTCTGATGTAACTCCGAGATGCACAGGTGGTCAGAGGCAGTGTAGCCAAGAGGCTGAAAGCCCAGTCTCTGGAGCAGACAGATGTGTTTGAATCTTGCTTCTTTATTTCATATCTTTGTGTCCTGGAATAAATGAACCTGTTTGCTTCAGTTTTCAAAGCGTAAGTGGGAACAAGTGACTCCCTCATTGGGAGCTTAAAACAGTCCTTGGATTATAGCAGTACCTCAATAAGTGTTAGCCACTATTGCTAGTAGATGCCAGTCCATTTATTTTCTGTTGCAGAGGAAATTGCCCATTTGATAGCAAAACTCTGGGAAATACTGTAATGATTTAGATCTATGGTTTTCAGACTTGAGCCTTCATCAGAATCATCTGGAAGGATTTTTACAACCTCCTCCTCAGGATTTCTGATTCAGTAGGTCTAGGGTGGGGTTGAAAAGGTGTACTGCAGACCTGCATTTCTAAGGCGTTCCTGGCTAATGTTACTGTTGCTGGTCAGGACCACACCTGTAAGTTTTTCAGGCAGCACCTGAGATCACACAGGAGTGGAGATAGACAAGGTTGTCATTGGGGCTTTGTCAATTGTTCTGGAACACAGAGCAGGCTGCTATGTCATGTGGAGGGACGGAAGGGAAAATTTAGAGAGAAGAGCTGCATGAGCTGGAGGGAGGGTGTGGCATAGCTCAGTGCCCACTAACTGAGATAAGGATGTGGGATTCTAATAGCCACCAAATGCAGCAAGCAGCTGAGGGAGCAGGTTGGATGCATCGGTGCCTGAAATTGAGCACAGCCGGGGGAGGCAAAGTCTGATAAGTAATGTATTTCTTCTGAGTTATGTTTTATCTGATTTTTCCCCACATTTACCTCCTGAAAGTAGGATGGGTCTGACAATTAAATGTAGTGATTTTCACCTCCTCAGAAGCATTATTGTACTGATAATGGCTTCTTAAAATTGTTCTTATCTTGGAATCAAATAAATAATAAACATCCTTAGGACAAATTTAATCCTTTAGATTGGATTTCATTTACAAAACCTATTTCTTGAATCCCTTTGATTTTCTTTCCACTCATCCATCTGATTACCATTCATTTGTGCTTAAGAGAATGGTGCTAAGTTTCTTGACAATGGATTTTCCTTAGTTTGGGGCAGGAACATGTCTCTAAATGCTTCAAGGTTGAATTGACTCTGGCTTTCCTTATATAATGCCATTTAAAGTCACAAAGGTAACAAGATACGAAAAGTTTGTACAACTCTGGAGCAATTTCTTAGGACTGAAGCATGAAGCAGAAATATCATCATGTCTTTTCATATCAATATTAACGTTGCAGTGTTGAAAAGAATAAAAGCTTGTTGGGATTTCTAAACTGAATAAATATGAGAAGCAGAGAGGAAATATATTTATGCCACTCCAAGTGTCATTTATACAAATGGTCTCGTACACATGAGAAATGCTTTTAGATCAACAGATAGCGTATTTACATAGGTATGTTTCTTAGCCTCCTGGCAATATACTTGATAAATATCTTTTAATATTGAGGAACTTCAGATATCTGCTCTGGGTGGCACAAGGTTCCCCTGCACATTTTTCCTTCTTGCTTTTAATATCAGATGCCTCCAAAGTAACAGAATCACAAACATTAATACCCAAAAGAGAATAACAGTGCGTGACTTGGAGCCATTTATTGAATTTGATGACACCAGTACAGCAAAAGATGACTTGAGCAAGTCTTAGTGAAATTGAAGCTTGTTTTTTGTTTTTTTTCCTTTGCATAATGATAAAACATTAGACAATGTTATCTGTTATCTATCTAAGGTGCCAAAATTTATGTGTTATTGCAACTCTTCTTTTGTGTATAGTAGTAGTAAGATATACCCCCATTCCCTCTGCATTAGAAAACAATGAACTATATTTATCCTTTTCAGAGCAGTCGTAAAAATAGTATTGTTTTGTTTTTTTGTTGTAGGGCTTCTTTTCAGTATAATTAGAGATCTTAAGATGTGGTAAGATTTTTCATTGATGTTGAAGTGATATTTGTGTTGTTGACATTATCAAACAATGCAGAGACCATGAAACGTTGTCCCTTAGTGCCTCATTAACACTCTTGGAAATGACTTTGAAAACACAAAAGGTTCTGTGTAAGTAAATGTGAAATGGCAATTTAAAGTTGGCACGGAAGTTTCATAATTAAAATTCAGAAGGCTTTGTTGATGTTTCTGCAATGTGTCCTGAAATTTCTTGCTAGGTTTCCTGCTGTTTCTAAAGGATGTCTTGAGATTTCATGGTGTATTTCTCTGGTTACATGGCAAGTTGGGATAAATCTCACTGACCTTGTTGGGTCAGGGCATTAGGCAATAAAGTCAACATCCAAATTCCTTTTCCATATCTGTCACTTTATCAGTTAGGAACTATGCTCAGCTAGTAATAGACATAATATCATCAACTTGAAAGGTCTTTTTTCTTTTTTTCATGCAACAATATGTCTGAAGTAGGTAGTTGTTGGTGTTGCATTACTGACTCAAGAATTTCCTAGGCAAAGTTTCTGCAGTTTTTTTGTTCTTTCCAAGAAACAAAGATGGCTACTGGAGCTTCAGCTATTGTGTCTTCTTTCCTGTTAAGACAAGGAGGAAGGGCATAGTGGTAAAAGGGATTTCTCAGAAGGTCCCTTGAGAACTTTTGCTTTTTTAATTTTTTAATGTTTGTTTTTGAAAGAGAGGGAAAGAGAGAGACAGAGACCGAGACAGAAAGCTAGCTGTGGATGGGCGAGAAGGAGATACAGAATCTGAAGCAGGCTGCAGGCTCTGAACGCTCAGCACAGAGCCTGACACACGGCTCGAACTCACGAACAGTGAGTTCATGATCTGAACCAAAGTCAGATGGTCAACTGACTAAGTCATGCAGACACCCCAAGTTTGCTTTTATTTCATAGGCCATCTTTATCTTCAAAGGAGTTTGGGAAATGGAATTTTTCAGCTGGATATATGACCCAGAGATCTGTTACTAAGGAAGAAGTTGGCAGGTATTCTCTGCCACGTTGATTGACTTCCAAAGTGTTCTCCAAGTCACTGGGAGAGCATGCGACATGCTTCATATTCTGGCCCAGTTACTTTCCAGCACACTACTCCTCAGTCCCATTACTGGAGGCTTGTCTGCCTTTGCCCACGCAGACCCTAAGCCAAGGTTTTGAGGTAGGTAGTTTATTTGGAAGGCATAGTAGGGGAATCAGGAGGTAAAACACAAAGGGAGACAGTTAATATAAGTTAGCCATTGCTATGGGTATCTGGAACTTGACTGCATGGGGAACCTGTTCTGGAGTTATCAAAGGTAAAGGAGCTGATAAGTTCATACACAACTGTCCTTAGCCATCTGTTGAGGGCTGTTTCCTGGTTGTATTAACCACTTGGCTCTTCTGATCTGCCATGACTCATGCAGAGCAGCCTTTCCTAACTTCTTAGAATGCCCTCAAATGGACGCCTGGGTAGCTCAGTGGTTGAGCATCCAACTTCGGCTCAACTCATGATCTCATGGTTCGTGGGTTCATCCTCTGATCATCCTCTGTCTCTCTGAAAAATAAATAAATAAATAAATATATGTATTATATATTTATATAAGTATATATATAAATAAAGTCCTCAAACAAAGAAACTAA
>NW_027551574.1:51511-272127 GCF_008692635.1 Crocuta crocuta | reverse complement strand
TAAAGTCCTCAATCCAAGAAACTCAGATTCTGGTAGTGGAAAGTCATCCAGTGGTAAAGCCCAAGCGGTGTGGGCATTTAAAGCATTTGCTACACCACTGTACTTGTGAATTTCCTTTTTCCTCATTCCTCTTGTTCTGAGGAACACTCAGAATTTTTACAACCCTATAAGGATTTACTTGCTTGATATGTTAGTTTTTTTTTTTACTGGTGTATGACAAATAGCCATGAACTTTGTGGCTTAAAACGACTCATTTATTAGCTAACACCCTGTAGCATTTTAAAAATATGTATATATTTTTTCTACTTTTATTGAGAAATAATTAACATACATCACTGTATAAATTTATGGTGTACAGCATTATGATTTGATTGCATATATTGTGAAATTACCAAAATAATGTTAGTTAACATCCATCTTCTCTTATACATAGAATAGTTTTATTATTTTTTTTATTATTCTTTTTTTTTAGATTTATTTCTAGGAGAGAGAGAGACAGCGTGAGCAGGGGAGGGTCAGAGAGAGAGGGAGATACAGACTCCGAAATAGGCTCCAGGCTCTGAGCTGGTAGTCAGCACAGAGTCCCACGCGGGGCTCGAACCCACAAACTGCGAGATCATGACCTAAGCGAAAGTTGGATGCTTAACCGACTAAGCCACCCAGGCGCCCCTAGATAGAATAGTTTTAAAAAGTTCTGATGCATTGGGGCACATGTACCCCAATGTTCATAGCAGCACTCTCAACAATCTCCAAAACATGGAAAGAGCCTAAGTGTCCATCAACAGACGAATGGATCAAGAAGATGTGGTTTACCTATACCATGGAATACTCCATGGCAATGAGAAACAATGACATCTGGCCATGTGTAGCAACATGGATGGAACCTGAGGGTGTTGTGCTGAGCGAAATAAGTCAGGCAGAGAAGGACAGCTACCATGTGTTTGCACATATAGGAGGATTAGGAGGAGCTTAATGGAGGACAATGGGTGAGAAGAAGGGGAAAAATAGTGGGGGAGGGAGGGAGGCAAATCATGAGAGACTCTTGAATGCTGAGAACAAACTGAGGGCACATGGGGTGGGGGGGAGGGAAGGGGGATGATGGGCATGGAGGAGGGCACTTGGGGGGGATGAGCACTGGGTGTTATATGGAAACCAACTTGACAATAAACTACTTAAAAAAAGGAGTAAAAAGGAAAAACAAATTTTCTCCTTGTGATAGGAGCTCTTAGGATTTAGTCTGTTAACAGCTTTCTTATATATCATACATCAGTGTTAGCTGCAGTCATTCTGTTCTATGTTACATCCTTAGAACTTGAAAAAAATGTTTATTTTTGAGAGAGAGCAAGTAGGTGCTGGTTGGGGGCGGGGTGGGGATGTCCTTGTAAAGATGATCCAAAGTAGGCTTTGTGCTGATAGCCAGAGAGCCCAGTGTGGGGCTTATACTCATGAACTGTGAAATCATGACCTGAGCCAGTCAGATGCTTAACTGACTGAGTCACCCAGATGCCCACATCCCTAGTACTTCTTTACCTTGTAAGTGGAAATTGTAGGTTTTGACCACCTTCCTCCAATTCTCCCTCCCTTCCCCCACTGCCTTTGATAACCACAAGTCTGTTTTCTTTTCCTATGAGTTTGTTTTGTTTGTTTGTATGCCACATAAATTTGAGATCATACATTATTTGTCTCTCTCTTATTTCATTTGGCATAATATTTCATTTGGCATAATGTTTTCAACGTCCATCTGTGTCATCACAAATGGGTAGGATTTCCTTGTTTTGTTATTTTTTGAATGGCTAAATTCCATTTTCTATGTATATACCAAAATTTTTTACCCACTTATCCATCAGTGGACATTTAGGTTGTTTGTGTGTCTTAGCAATTGTAAATAATGCTACTTTGAACATTGGGGTACAGATATCTTTTTGAGTTAGTGTTTTCATTTTTTTTGGATGTATTCCCAGAAGTGGAATTGTTGGATCATGTGGTAGTTCTCTTTGAAAGTTTTTGAGCATCCACCATACTGTTTTCCATAGTGACTATCTCAGTGTACATTCCCACCATTTGTGCACAAGGGGTTCCTTTGCTTCATATCCAGCATTTTGCATCTCTTGTCCTTTTGATGATGGCCATTCTAATAACCATGAAATGATAACTCATTGTGGTATTAATTTGCATTTACCTCCTGACTACTGATGTTGACTGTCTCTTCATTTACATGTTGGCCTTTTGTATATCTTCTTGGGAGAAATGTCTGTTCAAACCTTTTGCCCATTTTTAATTGGGCTTTTTGTTTTGCTTTGTTTTTTCCTATTGAGTTGTATGAATTCTTCATTTATTTTGCACATTAACCCTTAATCAGATATGTGGCTTGTGAATATTTTTTCCTCATTTTGTAGATTGTCTTTCCACTTTATTGATGGTTTCTGTTGCTGTGCAGAAGCTTTTCAGTTAAATATAGTCTCACTGGTTTATCTGGGATTTTGTTGCTTGTGCTTTAGGAGTCATATCTAAAAAGTTATTACCAAGAATTATGTCAAGAGCTTATTCCTATGTTTTCTTCTAGGAGTTTTATGGTTTCATGTCTTTACTTTTAAGTCTTTAATCCATTTCAAGTTAATTTTTGTTAGTGATGTAAGTTTATTGGTTTAGTTTCATTTTTTTTATGCGAATATACAGTTAACCCATCACCATTTATTAAAGAGACTGCCTTTTCTCTTGAGCATTGGCTCCTTTGGCAAGTATTAATTGACTGTATATGCTTGAGTTTATTTCTGGGCTCTCAGTTCTGTTCTCTTGCTCTGTACGTCTGTTTTTATTCCAAAACTATACTGTTTTGATGGGTAGGTTTATAATATAGCTTGAAATCATAAAGTGTGATGCCTTCTGTTTTGTTTTCTTTCTCAGGATTTATTTGGCTATTCAGAAACTTGTGGCTCCATATAAACTTCAGGAGTGTTTTCTTTATTTCTATAAAAAAAAAGGCATTGGAATCTTGATCCAGATCAGTGAATCTGTAGATAACTTTTGATAGTATAGACATTTGAACATTATAATCCCTCTAATCTATGAACATGAGAAACTCTTCATTTTTTTCTCTATTCTTCAATTTCTTTCATCAATGTCTTTTAATTTTCAGAGTAGAGACCTTTCACCTACTTAGTAAATTTATTTCTAATTATTTTATTGTTTTGATGGTATTGTAAAGGTCATGTATTTCTATCTTATTTTATGTTTAATTTTTAAATTTTTGAAGTTAATTTTTTTTGAAAGAGAGAAAGAGAGGAGAGAGAGGGAGGGGCAGAGAGAAAGAGATGGAGAGAGAGAATACCAAGCAGGCTCTGTGCTCTTAGTGCGGAGCCTGATGCAGGGCTCAATCCCACGAACAGTGAGATCATGACCTGAGCCCAAATCAAGAATTGGATGCTTAACTGACTAAGCCACCCAGGCACCTTCTTTATTTATTTTTCATAAAATTCATTGTTAGGTGTCTGGAAAAACTACTAATTTTTGCATGTTAATTTTGCATCCTGTGACTTTATTAAATTCATTAAATTCATTTATTAGATCTGACAGTTTTTGATTGACTCTGTAGGATTTTCTATACATAAAATCATGTCACCTGCAACTAGAGGAAGTTTTAATTCTTTTTTTTTTTCGTTTCTGTTATATTTTATTTGTTTTCCTTGCCTGATCATTCTAGCTACGGTTTCCAGTACTATGTTGAATAGGAGTGGTGTGAGTGTGCAACTGTGTCTTGTTCCTGATTTTAGAGGAAACGTTTTCAACTTTTACCATTGAGTATGATATTACCTGTGAGCTTAGCTTGTCAAATATGGCCTTTATTATGTTAATTATGTTCATTCTCTGCCTCCTTTATTGAGATTTTTATGATAAATGGATGTTGAATTTTGAAAAATAGTTTCTTGGCATCTATTGTGCTGATCATATTATTCATTTTTTTCTTTTTATTTTATGTGATATATCACATTGATTGATTTATGTATGTTGAATCATCTTTGTATCCCCAGGATAAATCACAATTTATCATGATGAATAATTCTTTCTATGTGCTGGTGAATTTGGCTTATCAGTATTTTATTGTGAATTTTGCATTTGTATTCATCAGGGACATTGGCCAGTAGTTTTCTTTTCTAGCAGTGTCCTTTTCTGGTTTTGGTATCAGAATAATGCTGGACTTGGAAATGAGTTTGTGAGTGATTTCTCCTCACTTTGATTTTTTTGAAAGGCCTTAATAAGGATTGTAGTTAAATTTTAAAAATTGTTTGGTAAAATTCACCAGTGAGGCCAGGTAGTCCTGGACTTTTCTTTGTTTGGGGATATTTGATTACAGATTTAACTTCCTTGCTATTTGTCTTTCAAATTTTCTATTTCTTCCTGATTCATTCTTGATAAGTTATCTTTTTCTAACAATTTTTCCATTTCTTTCCAGAATGTCTAGTTTTTTGGCACATAGCTGTTCCTAAAAGTCTCTTAAGAGTCTTTGAATGTTGTTATAGAAGATATTTGGTATGACTTCAATCTCGAACTTACTAAGCTTATTTTGTTGCCTAACAAATGGTCTATCGTAGACAATGTTCTATGTGTACTTCAAAAAAATGTGTATTATGCTATTAGATAGTATGTCCTCTATATATCTGTTAGACCCATTTGGTCTTTAGTGTTATTCACATCCAGTGTTTCCTTATTGATTCTCTGAATGATCTGTCCATTGCTGAGAGTGAGGTATTAAAGTCCTCAACCATTATTGTGTTACTATTTATGTCTCCTTTTAGTTCTGTTCGTCTTTGCTTTATATGTGTAGGTGCTTTGATGTTGGGCACATAAATATTTATAATTGTTAACTTTTCTTGATATATTCATTCCTTTATCATTATATAATGACCTTCTTTATTCCATTTTATCTTTTTTACTTGTAAGTATAGTTACCCCTGATTTATTATTATTATTATTATTTTACTTTTTTTTGGTTATCATATGCTTGGTGTGTCCTTTCCCATCTTTTCACTCTCAGTCTATGTATGTCTTTAAGGCTACAGTGAATCTTTTGTAGGCAGCACATTGTTTGACTTTATTTTTTTTAAATCCATCCAGTCATTCTATATCTTTTAATTGGAGAATTTTATTGATTTACATTTAAAGTACTTATTGAAAGGTAAAGGCTTACTATTGACATTTTATTACTTGTTTGTCATAGATTGTCATAGGTTCTATAGTTTTGTAAAAGCCTGGGTGAACTCACTTGAATTTTATCCTAGGGGATCACGAGGCTGAAATCAAGGTGTTCAGTTTGTTCTGAGTTGAAGGCTCTGGGAAAGAATCTGTTCCAGGTTCATTCAAATTGTTGGCAGAATTCAGTTCCTTGTGTTTATAAGACTTAAGTCCTTTTCTTGCTAGCTGTCAGCTTCTATAGGCTGCCAACCTTACTTATCATGTGGCCCTCTCCGTCTTTAAGTCAACATGACACATTGCATCCATCTCATGCTTAGGATATCTCTGATTTCCTTTTCTGCCACCAGTCAGAAAAAATTCTTTGCTTTGGGAACTCATATGATTTGATATGGGTCATCTGGATAATCTCCCTATCTTGGGATCAACAGTGCCATATAACTTAATCTAATTGTGTGAGCAATATGTCATTAAATCTCCAGGTTCTAGGGATTAAGACATAGAATTCGGGGCAGAGATCATTTTCAAAATTCCACCTACCACACTGATAAAAGCTCTTTTCTGTAAAACTGCTTTTTCTACCTTCTCTGCTCTTTTTGTTGCCATACTCCAAGTTCCCCTTGTACTCTGTTCTTTTATCAGAGAATATAGAACTCACTGTTGCACTAATTATTATTCTGGAAAATAAGCTTTGGAATCATGCACTGAGTTTGCAAATATGATCTTGGGCTGTAGGATTTAGAGTTAATTGCTAATCTCTGAAAATTTTAATTTTTCTTAACTGTAAAATTATCTTGCTGGGTTGTTTTGAAATTTAAAGTAGATATTGTATGTAAGCTAACTAGTACAGAATTTGACACATCATTTAGAGGTTCTTCCTAAATGGTAGTTTTTCTTTTTCTATGCTTATCTGTTTACTCTTTCTTCATTACAAGCCCTTAGACAGTGTGGATTATGTTTTTCCGTATTTGTATTTCTAGAGCTGTAGCACATTACCCTGGTTCCTTTGTGGGTTTTAATATTTGTTGAATAAGTGAATACATTATCTCCTTGTCTATTTATATCCATATCTAATAATTGAGAATATAAATATATTTCATCTACTTTCAGAGTTGGTTGTTACAAACATATAGGACAATTGATATGAATGCACTTTACTAAATATAAACTAATGCACCGATGGCCTAGGGCGGGGTTGATATGCCCAATTGTTGATAAAGGCAGAGGAGGGAGAATGCAACTTTGATTTGTTAATGATTCTTATGCATCCATTAGCTTAGTTAAATTTGCAGGTTGTAAGCCATAAACTGATATAACTAATTTTGCCAATAAGAATACTTTTTTCTTTTCCTTTTTCTTTTTTTGTTTACAGCCTGAGATTATGAAGATCAAACCACATGATACATAAATACATATATTTTCAATGGATCAAAAACTCTTGAGAATAGTCCCAGTAGTTTATTTTTGCTTTCTCTTTTTTCTTGCCTTAGGAAACATCGCTAGACAAATGTGCCTACAACCAACATCAGAGAAATTACTGCCTGTGTTCTAGATCTTTAATCCATTTTGAGTGTATTTTTGTGGATAGTGTAAGAAAGTGGTCCAGTTTCATTCTTTTGCATGTAGCTGTCCAGTTTTCCTAATGTCATTTATTGAAGAGACGCTCTATTCTCCATTGCATATTTTTGCCTCTTTGTTGTAAATTAATTAACCCTAAAGCCCTAAAATCTTAAAAGTGTGGGTTTGTTTCTGCGTTCTCTATTCTGCTCATTAATATATGTGTCTTTTTTTGTGTCTCTACTATACCCTTTTGATTGCTAAAGTTCTGTAGTGTATCTTGAAATCTGGAGTTGTGATACCTCCTTTATTTTTCTTTCTCAAGATTGTTTTGGCTATTCAGAGTCCTTTGTGGTTCCATAAAAATTTTAAAATTATTGTTTTAGTTCTGTGAAAAATGCTGTTGGCATTTTGATAGGGATTGTATTAAATTTCTGCACTGCTTTGGGTAGTGTGGACATTCTAACAACATTGATTCATGAATCCATGAGCATGGAGCATGGAGTATTCTTTCATTCATTTGTGTCATTTTCAATTTCTTTGATCAGAATAAGGATCTTTTACCTCCTTGTTTAACTTTATTCCTAAGAATTTTGTTCCTTTTGATGCAATTTTAAATGGGATTGTTACTTCTTAAAGTTACTTAATTAATTTCAGTATATGGAAACACTACCAATTCCTTTATGGTAATTTAGTATCTTGCAACTTTATTGAATTAAAATATTCTAATGCTTTTTTGGTGGTATCTTTAGGGTTTTCTATGTATAGTATCATGTCATCTGCCAATAGACATGGTTTAACTTCTTCATCACCAGTATGAACGCCTCTCACTTCTTTATCTTGTTTGATTGCTGTGGTTAGCACTTCCAATACTTTGTTGAATAAATATGGTGACTGTGGATATCTTGTCTTGTTCCTGATCTTAGAGAAAAAAACTGTAGGTTTTTCACCATTGAGTATGATGTTAGCTGTGAGTTTTTCATATATGACCTTTACCATGTTGAGGTATGTTTCCTTACATCCAGATAAAAAGTTTTTTTTCACAGGAGAGGAAACCATCAAGAAAATGAAAAGACAACCTACTGAATGGGAGAAGATATTTTCAAATGAAACATTGATAAGAGATATTATAATACTAAAGTATATACATGGCTTATATACCTCAACACACACACACACACACACACACACACACACACACACACACACATCTGATTTAAAAATGGGCAGAGAACCTGAATACATATTTTTCCAAAGAAGACATATATATGGAAAACAGACACATGAAAGTATGCTCAGCATCACCAATCATCAGGGAAATGCAAATCAAAACCACAATGAGATATCATTTTACTCTTACCAGAATGACTAAAATAAAAAAGACAAACAAATAAATAAATAAAAATAAGTATTGACAAATAAGTGAAGAAAAAGAAAGATTTGCACCCTGCTCTTGGGAATGTAAATTGGTATAGGCACTATGGAAAAGTGTGTGGAGGTTCCTCAAAAACTTGAAAATAGAAATACTATATGATCCAGTAATTTCATTACTGGATATTTACCAAAAGAAAATGAAAACACTAATTTAAAAAAGTAACTTATTTACAGATTGGAGAGACTTTTGCTTAGAAAGTGATTTAAGCGAAGATACTAATATTGATGGCATAAATTAATATACTAAATGATTCAGTGGTTTTGATTATACTGTCAGATTAATTTAATCAAACAACCTGTCAGATTCATTTTAATGAATTACTCCCACCTTTGAAGTAATTCCCTATTAATTGGTTTTATTATCAACGGTAGGATATTACAAAATGAACTCTTTAATTAAGACTAAATGGTGGAGACAGTTTTGTGTGCTAATTCCACCCAGTACCATTTTGTTCAAAAACGTCATCATTAGATCATTCTCTGTCACAATATTTTTCCAGCTTTCCATGGATAAGCTTCACTGTCTGGAAAATTCAGGCACCATTTCTTCTTTTCTTGGACAGCAGCACAGACACATACTTAACAAGGTGCTTAACTAATTTATGAGATTATTCTAAACAGAAATTCTGAAAATCAGCCTGATGGTCTTGTCAGATTTTGATGCTGTAGAGTTTATTTCTCTCATGAGGAGTTAGTCACATTGTAGACTACTGAAGGGACATGCCATAGATTCTGTTCTGCAAAGCATATAATTTTTAAAAAAATTTTATTTTTATTCATTATTATTAATTGAATTATAATTAACATGTGGTGTTATATTAGTTTTGAGGGTATGACATAATGATTCAATAATTCTATACATTGCTTACCACCATGATAAGTGCAGTCACCGTCTGTTATCAAACAACATTATTACAATTTTATCATTGAAAANGGGGTGCCTGGGTGGCTCATTTGGTTAAGTATCTGACTCTTGATTTCAGCTCAGGTCATGATCTCATGGTTCGTGAGTTCCAGCCCCATGTAGGGCTCCATACTAACAGAACAGAGCCTGTTTGGGATTCTCCCTCTGCCCCTCCCCTCCTTCTGCTCTCTCTCTCAAAATAAATAAATAAACTTAAACAAATAAAGTGAACAAATATTTTTTGAAGCTCTGAGGATAAGTATCGGTCTTTCTAGAGGAAAGGTTGATAGCAAATTTGGTTAGTTCCCTTCCATTTACAGGGTAAGAAAAGAACTTTTAAAAAGATGACATACAATAATAGATTTCATGAAGACAATTTTCCCAATTTTGTTTTATTGAAACTTTAGTTTTCAAATTGGGATTTCCAGCCATTTTGAGTTAAAGTCTTAAATCCTTGTTGAATGATGCATCCCCATTCACTAATAAGTGATGTAAAATTAACTCCTCCCACACTTTGAAGAGAACTGTTTTTTCTTCATTGTATTATGTTCAGTAGTTGAGTCAGAATTTTTTTTTAAAGTACAGTCTTATCAAAAGTGTTGGTTTGTTCTCTGTTGAAATTTTACAGAAGGGAAGAGATTTTGTGATTTTAAACTATGATTGATTAATTCATATCCTGTCTTCTTTTAAGTACCTCAGGTAGATAAGACCAGCTGATTGTTTTTCTTAGCTCATGGTACACTGTTATCATGAATTCCTGGAAATGCTGTCTTCAGTTTTATTATTTTTTAATTAGTTATTTTTATCCTCTGTCCTCAGATGCATTCTTTCTTGCCCATAAACTTCCAGCATATTGCATTTACTTAAATGTTTGTGTATGGTTTATTTTCTTTAACTTAAAAAAAATTTATTTTCACAGACAAAGCAGGAGAGGGGCAGAGGCAGAGAGGGAGAGAGAGAGGCAGGTTCCACATTGCCAGTGTACAGAGCCTGATATGGAGCTTGAACACACGAACTGTGAAATCATGACCTGAGCTGAAATCAAGAGTCAGGGTCTTAATGGACTGAGCCACCCAGGTGTCCCTAAGCTTTTTTTTAAAAAAAAAAAATATATATATATATATTATTTTTTGAGAGGGGGGAGAGAGAGAGAGAGCAAGCTAGCCAGCAGGGAAGGTGCAAAATGAGAGGGGGATAGAAGATCTGAAATATCTTTGAACTGACAGCTGAGAGACTGATGCAGGGCTTGAACTCATGAACTGTGAGATGATGATTTGAGCCAAAGTCAGACACTTAACCAACTGAGCCACTCAGGAACAACCCCCTTTTTGAAAATATTTACCTGTTTATTTTGAGAGAGCAACAGGGCACATGTGAGCGGGGCAGATCAGAGAGAGGGAGAGAGAGAATCCCAAGCAGCCTCCTCACTGTCAGCCCAGAGCCCAAATGTGCTACATTTTCTGTTTTCATAATGCTGTAGTAAATGTTCTCCTACATGGACCTGTGTATATTCTACAGAATCACGGAAATACAAATGTTCTCCATTTCTACTTAATATTAAGTTCAGATTGCTTCATTTTCTCATTTTAGCGGGGAAGGTCGTCCTTTTCGACCGAGCGCACAGCTTCGGGAGGGACGCACATGGAGCGGTGAGGGAGGATGGGGACACCCGCCTAGCCAGCCAGATCAGCCGAATCAACCCTGGCGATCAATGGGGTGACAGATGTCGCAGCCAGATCGCCCTCACATCCCATTTTCTCATTTTAATTTTGCTTGGAATACACTCACTTTTCCAGCTATTGATTTGTTTGGTTGTGTTTTTCAGGACACTGGAATTTTTTAGCTTGCAGCTTCAGCTTGAGCTGTATTTTTTGTCTCTCTTTCTGCATTCACACTTTCCCATCTAGCAATTGCCCAGGTATCTTTAGCTCTTGTACTTTCTGCAGCGCTCTAATTATCAATATCGCTGAGCTGTGGACCTAGGACTGAGGTCCTGATGGGGAAGGTAATTTTGTTTGTTTCTGCCTGTGGAATGTGTAAACCCCTTCAACAACACTTTCAGCTGATACTGTTCGGTTTCCTGAGGGAGGGCAGCCTCTCTCCCGCTCTAGTTGCAAGCAGTCAACGTGGCTTACATTTTTCTCTCATCTTGGGTTCTTGGGCTCCCCATTCTTCATCATACTGGTCCTTACTGGCTGCATATCATCCTTGGTACACAGCTTTTCCACCAGAAGTAATATAGTCGTGGATTTTTAAACCTTTTCTTTTAACTGGTTTTTCCTTCGGTATTTGACATTAAATATATACACATGTTGTCGATTCTTGAAGCTCTGTTTTGACAGTTGTTTTGTTTGCTTGTTTGGGTTTTGTTTGTTTGTTTTTGTTTTTCAGAGGCTGAAGTTTTTCTTTTTGGATACTCTTGGCTGAAATGACATGGAGTTCAGAACCGATTGAAAGGTCTTGAAAATATGCCTTTTTCATTCACATGCTTTGCTATTGCAAAAACACCATCTTTGTTCTTTGCCCAAGTGTTCAGAGAGTGGTAGGTCGTCTTCAAGGTGCTATGATATTAGAGCTTTTCATTGCCTTAGTTGGATAAGATGTAGCCTGAAATGATGATGAAATGGCTTTTTGAATTCAAGGTTAGAAATGTAAGCTTTAAGTTAGGTAATCAGATATGTTCCTCTTGGCAATGTTATTCACCACAACATTTCAGATATGAAGACTGTAATCCTACTGTAATTCTCTGATCAGCAAATTCCTGCAGTAGCCCCCTCTCTGATTCTTCATTAAGTGAGCAGATTTCTCCTCTCACCAAGAGAAGTCAGCACACTGGAGGCTCTTTTCACATCTTGCCAGGGGAGCGTCCTTTAACTGATGAGAAATAGCTGCATTTTTTTTCTTTCTCCAAGGCTTTAAAATATCTTGATCTCAATTTTTGGAAGCATTTTTTTGAGGAAGGGGAGGCCTCCCTAATAATAACATTTGAAAATAGTCCTTTAGGTCTAGACACGTTTGACTGCTTTTAAAAAATATAAAAGTTCAGCACTGGTATTCATTCCACTATACATTTGTGTATTTTTAAAAAAGCCTCCTGATAACAACTCTTAATTTTTAACGTATAGTTTGATGAGTTTTGGCAGATGTTTAGAATCACATAACCACTACTATCCTAATATTATAGAGTATTTCCATTATCTCAAAAAGTTCTCTTGTGCCCTTTTGTATTCAGTATACTACTTTGACCCTTTGGTACCTGGCAACTAATGATCTGCTTTATATCAGTACATTTTTTCCTTTTCTAGAATTTAATATAAATGCAATATAAAGTTATAGTCTTCTAATGAGTTGTCCCTTTCCCATTATGTAATACCTCTCTTTATGCATGGAAACATTGCTTTTCTGACATCTACTTCATCTATTTTTTTTAATGTTTTATTTATTTCTAGGAGAGAGAGAGAGACACAGCGTGAGCAGGGGAGGGTCAGAGAGAGAGGGAGTCACAGACTGAAACAGGCTCCAGGCTCTGAGCTGGCAGTCAGCACAGAGCCCGACGCGGGGCTCGAACCCACAAACCGGAGATCATGACCTAAGCGAAAGTCGGACGCTTAACCGACTAAGCCACCCAGGCGCCCCTGACATCTACTTCATCTATTAACATAGCCACTCTGGGTTTAGAGTTATGTATGGCTTTAGAGTTAGAGTATGGTATGTCGTTTTACAATTGCCACATTTGAACTAGTCTGTCTTTATATCTGATACCAGTTTCTTATAGACAGTGTATTGTTGGATCTTGCTTCTTTACCCAGTCTTACAACCTCCGCCTTTTTTTTAGAGTTTTATATCTTTGGTGTCCAACATGGTATTTACTACACATGGCTAAACTGGGCACTTGAAGTGTAGCTAGCCCAAACTGGGGTGTGATCTAAGTGTAAAATATACACTTGATTCTTTACATTTTTCTAAATGTGTCTACTACAGAATATAAAATCACAGTCACGGCTCACATTTTATTTCTACTGGACATCTCCGCTTTAGACCATTTAACATTTAATGTGCTCATTAGTATGGTTGGGTTTACACTACCACCTTGCTATTTGTTTTCTCTTTGTCTCCTTCTTTGTTTCCCTTCCCTCTTTTATTGCCTTCTTTAGCTTAATTGAACAGTGCTTTAGAATTCAATTATATAGCTCTTATTGGCTTCTTAGCTTTCTCTCTGTGTCTCCCTTTTTCTAATGGTTGCTCTTTAACTTGTTACATTCTTTTTTTTAATTTTTATTTTTTATAGTTTATTTTTGAGACAGAGAACATGAGTGGGGGAGGGGCAGAGAGAGAGGGAGACAGAGACTCTGAAAGAGGCTACAGGCTCTGAGCTAGCTGTCAGTATAGAACCCGATGCGGGGCTCGAACCCACAATTCGCAAGATCATGACTTGAGCCGAAGTCAGACGCTTAACCGACTGAGCCACCCAGGCACCCCTAACTTGTTACATTCTATATTCAGTACTATTACACGAATTTACATGTATTATAGGAATCCCTAACTGGACACTTTCATTTCTCCCTTCTGTGGTTTGTGGTATTATTATCATACATTTCACTTATATATTCAAAATATTATTATTTTTCCTTAAACAACCAATCTTCCTGTAAATAAAAATTTTAAATTAGGAAAAATTTTATATTTATTTACACATTAACCATTTATGGTTTCCTGAATTCCTTTGTGTAAATTGCAAGTTTCTAACTCGTATCATGTTTTCTTCAGGCTGAAGATTTTAACGTTTCTTAGGCAGTAGTTCTGCTGGAAATCAGAATCCTAGGTTTTGTTTCTTGACAAAAATCTCTATTTTTGCTTAACAAAGATGATGTTGCTGGTCACAAAATTATAGTTTTAAAATTTTTTCTTCTATGTATTAAAGATGTTTCCCCATGGTCTTCTATATTGCATATTTTCTGATAAGTTTCCTGTTACTGCTGTATTTGTTCCTCAGTATGTAATGCATCTTTTTTACTTGGGCTGCTCTTTAGAGTTTCTTTTTATTAATCTGATTATGATGTGCCTTCATGTCATTTTACTTAGGTTTCTTATGCTCCCATTTCCCTGAGATTCTTGGATCTGTGATTTTATGGTTTTTATCACATTTGGAAATCATTTCGACCTTTATTTTTCGAATACTTTTTTTTAAAACTACAATTACATGTGTTAATTTGTTTGATATTGTTATATTCTTTTCTGTTCATTTTTTTAAGTCTTCTTTCTCTCTCTCTCTCTTTTATTTTGGATGGTTCCTTTTCCCCCCAGTTCAGTAAAAGAATAATTAAACTCACTGACTCCTGGAAAGAAGATTCAGACATAGAGAAATTATCAAGCAACTATGTCACCAGTAGGGAATGGCTGTTTGGTTAAAATTAGGACTATGAAGACCAGGAAGTCTTTAACATGGGTATTTCATTTTTACCTCCGTCCACTACACCACCAATATATTGTCATCTCATCTAGACTGACCCTTTTCAGGAATAACCTGGCCTGTTTGCCATGATTGGTGTGACTAGTCTAATTTATGACACTTAATCTTAAGTAGAGAAAGGAGGGAACAGTGAGCCGACTATGGGAAATAACTTGTGTGGCATTCAGGAAGTCTCTGGTCTACTTTAGAGAGATTTTGGAGCCTTGCCATGAGCCCACTGGAGGTAAATTATAATAAAATAAATATTTTCAACTGACCTTATAGGAAGAGACAAAGACAATAGTACTCCTTCATTTCTTCTATCCTTCATTGCTACAGTCACTTGATACGGAATGTGACCAAACACATCAACTCCAGAGGCAAGGTCCTGCTAGTTAACGTCACTCTTCATATGTGGAATTTTTATTTTCTTTTATTTCATCATTTTATTTTTTTATTCTCAAGTTAACATACAGTGTAGTCTTGGCTTCAGGAATAGAAGCTGGTGATTCATTTCTTACATATGACATCCAGTGCTCATCCCAACAAGTGCCCTCTTTAATGTCTGTCACCATTTAACCCACCCCCATCAATCCTGAGTTTGTTCTCTATGTTTACGATTCTCTTATGGTTTGCTTCCCTCTCAAATGTGGAATATTCAGATGATGAAATATATGCACTTCAAAGCGATGAAAAAGGCAGAAACCAATACAAACAGGCCAGGAAAATCCTTGTATGTGTGGCATATTCAGAGGTTTCATAAGTGTTAGGATTTTAGATAATCCACTTTGGAATAAGGAACTGCTGTAATATCATAGGTGTAAGGAGATGGAAGACCATGTTCTCATAAATGTGAAAAATGAGATAATGTTTTGAACACAATATGCAAAAGGCAGAATATAAATTTAAATTGTTATATGAGTAAATTTTGAAATTTCCTCCTTGACTCTGTATTTGTTCATTTGTCATGGATCTGTGATCTCATTTACATACCAAATAATCTAGTTCTCAAATTGTGGTGTGAGTGAGCAGTATCTAGTTAACAGCATGAAGTCTGTTCACATTCTCTGTGCAAAGGGCTACTATATCAACACGTACAAATCCATCAGTTTTAGAAAAATGGGCATTCTGCATTATTCCCTGAGACATACCTCTAGGAATCAAGGAAAAATTGAGTTCAAGAGTCAATAAAGTAAAAATTACTGGTGGGAGAGACAGAGAGGCAGAGAGATAAAGAAGCAGAGACAGAGAAAGGGCATACTGAAATCAGCACTAGCTTTACATAGAGAAGTAATATTTGTTGCCACTTTTAAGAAAAAATAGTTTAAAAATTCTTATTTCAGGAGCATCTGGGTGGCTCAGTTGGTTGAGCGTGAGCATCCAACTTCGACGCTCATGTCATGATCTCACACTTTGTGGATTCCAGCCCCACATCAGGCTCTGTGCTGACAGCTCAGAGCCTGGAGCCTGCTTCAGATTCTGTGTTTTCCTCTCTCTGCCCCTTCTCCACTCACACTCTGTCTCTCTTTCTCTAAAAATAAAATAAAAACTTAAAAAAATTTTTCGTATTCAGTTTCGAAGTTCTTTCTTTTGAAGGCAAAGGCACGGTTAAGGAGACTCACAGAAAGGTTGGTAACATAGGAGAATATTCCTTGGGACTAATTTTTTCTTCGTGTTTCAGATTGAGGCACTAAGAAGAGACGTCCTGGAAGACAGCCAGCTGCTCAGTGGCATAGTGTACTTTCTGTGCAGTTTGTTCTAATTCGTGTGGTTATAGTTCGTTTCCTTGTGGGTCCCCATCTCTTTCCAATCCTTCCACGTTCTTGAAGCAGAAGTACTAGGCCTGGTTGAGTCTGTCCTTAGTTTGACACTTGGTGAAGCCATTCTTGGCTCTCCACCCGGGGGTGAGGGCACAGACCTCTGCCAAGCTCAAGTCTTGAACATCAAGATCCAGTGGCTCTTGAGGTATAGCTGCCAGGACAGAGGCAAGGATGGGCATTCATTTGGATAGTTTCTTTTATTATGTCTTGAGTTCACTGATCTTTTATTCTGTTACATGTCGATAATTCCATTTGGGTTATTTGTCATTTCATATTGTATATTTTATCTCCAGAAGTTTATTTGGGGTGTTTTTATGTCTTGAGAATTTTCCTTCTCCTCATGCTTAGTTTCTCCTAACTTCTTCAACATGGGGGCATAGATATAACAGCTGATTATTATATATAGATATAGGTTCTTAAATGTGTCGACTATAGGTATAGAGACGTAATAAATATGTTGCTATCTGCTATTTCTGTAATTTTTGTTCTTTTTGGATCTCTTTCTATTGATTGCTTTTCCTCATGGTTATGGGTCAAATTTTTCTGATATTTTTGCATACCTGGTAATTCTAGATTAGATGTTGGATATTGTAAATTTCACATTGTTAGTTCGTGGATTTTCTCATATTCCTTTACATATTGTTGGGCTTTGTCCTGGGACATAGGAAATTATGTGAAATTAATTTGATCCTTCCAAAGCTTTCTTTTCTTTTATTAATTTTTTAAACATTTATTTATTTTTGAGAGGCAGAGAGCACAGATAATTAGCAGAGGGGGGGCAGAGACAGAGGGTGACACAGAATCTGAACCAGGCTTCAGGCTCTGAGCTGCCAGCACAGAGCCCAACGCGGAGCTTGAGCCTGCAGAACGTGTTACCATGACCTGAGCCGAAGTCAGACCCTTAACCAACTGAACCACCCAGGTGCCCCTCAAAGCTTCTTTTAAAACTTTGTGTTTGTTGGTTCAGCCCTTAGTTAAGGACTAATTTGTACCCACTACCAAAGTACTATCTTTTGGAGGATTCTACTGAAGCCCTAGGTATTACGAAGTATTTTCACTCTGGGTGGTAGGAATAAAAATTATTCCTAATTTTGTGTGAGCGCACAAGATTTTTGCCTACTTCTTCCAGAAAGTTGTTTTCCAAGGCCTTCAGTGCTTTCTTATTCCATATGAACAGATTAGTACTCAGCCAAAGACTTTAGGAAACCTTCTGAAGACCTCTGTAGATAAGTCTGTAAGCAGTTCCCTCCTTTCTTTTATTTTGTCCCACAAATTCTAGATATCTGGGTCTCTGTAATATCATATTTCCTTTCCTCAGCTCAGTGAGTTGGATGAGATCTGTTTGGATTTCTACTAATTTCATTTATTTCCCTTATATTAAGGAAATATATTTTCTGTTACTGACTGTTTCCCAGTGCCTATAAACTGTAGATTCTGTTTTATTTGGTCTTCTAGCTTAAAATACCATTTTAAGAATAAATCCAGTTCCAATTACTCAGTTATAGACTGAAGTGAAAGTTGGTGATTTTTAACCCCAGTAAAGTTATCCTGGGGTTGAAACTGGGCCCTTGGGACAGTTTGAGACAACTGGTCATCGTTCTGATGGCTACTTTTAATGGATGCTCAGGGCCCCCCAAATGTATCCCATTTACAATTTTTATTGACAATTATAACTCAGAGAAACAAATTAGAAAAATAAATTAAAATTAAAACGAAATTATATCTAAAAATAAATTTCACAGATAACGTTTCAAGCTATTTCCTAGCTTGAAAATAAAAGCAGTTAGGACATAAATTAGATTTGTTGAAATATTAGAAAGATTTTTGAGAATTTTGAAGCTCCATTCAGCACAGTTTTTCAATGACATACACTAACATGGAAGAATTACAAAAACATAAGGGGCAAAGAATGAAGTCTGCACGATGTTAGGTGTTTATCTCAGTGACTTTAATCTGCATTGTGTGATACAGTGGTACACTTACTTGTGTATGTCAGCACACATCTTTTTGTCAAGTTAGAAGGCAGTACAATTAAAATAGCGTATGACATGCCTGCTATGTTCATACTACTATATGCTATTAAGACTTCAAAAGAAATAGAACCCACCGTTTTTGCCTTCTAAAATTTTGTGCCGTATTTGATGAAATAAGATTCACCTAAATGAAATAGAATAAAGGTAAACCTTAGCACACGTGATGTAGCCTCCAAAACAATAAAAATGATGACAAAAATATAGTGTATGAGAGTTGGATTAATCAGAAAAATGTTCAAGAAAAAGACATGCGGCATCAGCTGATTCATAAAGAAGGGTATTGTCATAAATAATAGTAAATAAAGGCTTATGTAACAGAAAAGCCATGTAGAGAATAAATATAGGATACGTATATGAGTGTCAGTGAAGGGGATGGTAGACTTCAGTGCTTGGTAATAACCTTAGATATTTGATCTGCAAAACAGTAGAAACCACAATAGTTTCTTTAAAAAGCTGGGATGAATGTGTTATTACAGAGAGATTATTCTTAAATGTGTGTACAATATCTCTACCTCTAATCCAGATCTTTGGTCTGATTTCACACCTACAAATCTAAAATAGTTTGAATTCATGACAGACTTCTCCCAAACACATCTTTTAGCATTTCCGGTACAATGTAAAGAAACCTATATCATATTATTACATACACCAGACCTAATAATTATTCTTTTTTAAAAAAATTCTTTATTTATTTTGAGAGAGAGGGAGAGAGAGTGAAGAGAGGGAGAAAGCATGTGTGAGTAGGGCAGGGACAGAGAGAGAGGGAGAGAGAGAATCCTAAGTAGGCTCCATGCTGTCAGCACAAAGTCAGATACAGGACTGAACTCCTAAACACTCCCATGAACTGTGAGATCATGACCTGAGCCAAAATCAAAGGTTGGATGTTTAACTGATGGGGACACCCAGACGCCCCCCACCCCCCATAATCATTCTTGAGACCTCTATCTCTGTCTTCTTTCCTTCACATAATGAATACATCAGTGAAGTCCTGTTAGCTTTACCACCTATAAAAGCTCTTGGGCCTTCCATTTATCTCCATATTCATAGCTAACATCATTTCTTTTTTTTTTAAGTTTTTTTTTAATAGTTTGTTTATTTTTGAGACACAGAGAGATAGAACATGAGTGGGGGGGGCAGAGAGAGGGGGAGACACAGAATCTGAAACAGGCTCCAGGCTCTGAGCTGTCAGCACAGAGCCTGATGCGGGGCTCAAACCCAGGTATTGTGAGATCTGACCTGAACCAAAGCTGGATGCTTAACCGACTGCGCCACCCAGGCACCCCGCTAACATCATTTCTTACCTGGTTTTCTTCTCTAGCCTCTGTTTAGTCACTCTGGCCTCCCTCTGTTATTTCATACCTTATGTAGAGTGATCTCTTTGAGCTGAGAAACTGATCACTTCCTCCCCTGCTTAAAATCCTTTAATGATTCCTCATTGCTCATAGGACAGTGACTCCATTCTTATTTGACTCTCCAAGGCTGCCTTCTATGTACCCCTCCAGCCTCAACTTGCATCTGTGCATTGGAATTACACAGATCTCCCAGTTCCCCAGCTGTACCCTAGTTCTTCCTGTCATGGGGCCATCGTCTGTGTGTAATTTTCTACATCCTGAATGTTCTCTTTACCACCATGGTGGATTAAAGATGTGCACAAATTCCTTGGCACTCCTCCTGTTGAGAGATGGAGCCCATTTTCCTTCTGTTGGATCTGGGCTGGACTGTAATTACTTTGACCAGAGAAGTATAGTGAAGTATCACTGTGCCAGTTCTGAGACTAACCTTTAAAAGAACTGGTAGCTTCCACCTTAGTCTCGTAGAGCCTTGAGCTACCACGTTAGAAGCCTGTCTGTCTGTAGAGAAAATGTGGAAGGGGAGAGGGAGAAGGGGAAGATGGAGAGGAGCCCAGCTGTTCCTGTTAAGAACACAGGCATGTGAGTGAAACTCTCCCCAACCGTGTAGAACCCAGCTGCCAGTTGAATATCCTGGAATAAGTACGTTTGATGCCACATGGTGCGGGAGATTGTTTAGTGAAAGTCCCAATCCACACATTTGTAAGATAGAATGATAAACTGTTACTTTAAGCTACTAAATTGTTTTTTCCCCCCTAGTCTGATAGCTGGAGCAACGATCTTTCCTGGCCAAACTTGCTAACTCATATGTCCATAGTATTCTTCCTAATTGCAGTTCAAGCATTTCATCCCTGGGGAAGCTAATTCCCCCTATTATATGCTCTGTTACGAAAGTTTGCTCTTCTATTTTGTAGCCTTTCCAGATGTAACTTTATATGTGTTTGGTGATAATTTGATTAATACCTGGCTCTCTGATGAAGGCAGACACTGTGTTATTTTAATGTTTGTCATTTTACCCCGAACCTAACTCTGTGCCTGGCACACAAATTTGTTAAAAATTACTGTCCGAATGAATGAATGCAAGATGAAAAGAAGAAGTTCAAAGCAAGCAAATTGATAGAGTTTTGTTATAAAATGAAAAACATATGGTAGCTGCAGTTTCCATTTTCCTTTAAGGGGATGGAAGCTGAAATTCAGGTCACACCTAAGTCCTTATTTAATTAAATGAAACAAACATCTCTCCACCAAGTGTTGTCTTTAGGCTTAAAGGTATTTTGGAGGTACAGAGGGAAAGATGCAACCTCTTAAAATTCTTGGCTAGGTTTATAATCACATCGACTCATTGAGCAATTTAGTCAAATTGGCAGTTAATGCCCAAGTCACCAGTTGGTTTGTTCTATTTTATTTATTGAATAAAATAAGGAAATATGTAAAAAAACATCATCTCTTTAACACATTTATATTTTGTATTAGAGAAAATGTATTTTAGATCATGAAGGAAGTGACAACTTTTATATGAAATTTGGCATCTGAAATGCTTCCTTCCTGGAAACCTTAACATTTATGAAGAAATCAGTCATATAGTGAGTTTTCTGGCATTTCATACAATATTTGTGGATGGAATGACTCCACAGGACTTTGTCTGGCACATTTTACATTTCCTTCAATCACAAAACGATAGAATCTATCAACAGATATTTAAAAGAAATCTCTAGTATGTTCTAGAACATGTTGGGTACACTATGACAATCCCTTCCTTGCCCATATCTACCTGAGGTAGGCTCTTATAGGTGTGGAGGGCCTCTCCTTGTAGGCTCAGTGCCAGTCCCCCTCCCCTCATGTCTGCTCTACAAGGGCAAAGACCCTGACTCTTCAGCTGTCTGACCCTAGCACCCCATGTCAGTCGCATTAGCATTGACTAACACTTCAGTTCTTTCTTTCAAACTGTTTCCCGTGGGAAAAACAAAGCCAATCAAGGTGTCTGTGTCGAGATGTGTCATGATAGAAGCTGTGTTTAGTCTTGGAAGAGGTGACAAGATGTGGCAGAAAACTCCGAGAAGTCATCTCAGAGCCGACTGAGTTGCTTGTTTACTAGTCTTGTCAACCAAAAGCTGAGAAATGTAGCCTAAAGCAATGTTGATTTGTGATCCGAATACTCTCAGATATTCTTTTTAGTTCTGTCAGGCTAAATAAGAGGAACATATTACGTGCGGTGCTATCTATGTGTTCTTGAAGTAGTACAAGTGTGTGTTAGTTCTCTTGCCAAGAATTAGCATTAATTAGTGTTGTCCTTACATCTTATTTATGAACGCAATCACGTTTCGGGCCTTGCTTTTCTACAAATCACCTCACAAAAACACAATAGACTACAGAGAACTTCAGTATGACCTTTGAAATAAATACAGATGTCTGTATGAATGTATTTCAACAGACCGCTTATTATGTATTAATGTATTAAGCAGACCGCTTAACAGCAGTGGTTCGTATTCATGGACAACTCGCTGTTCAGTTTTGTTTTATCATTTATTTACGAATTTTAAAGTGACTTAGGGTATTTCCAGAATGTGATGTGCTCTTTACAGTAGAGAGCTACCAACAGAAAAATCCAGTATGCCCATGTGCTTCAGGCTGGACCTTTACACAGTATGCTAGAAATTTGGGCTGTCTACTGAGCTGTAAGCTGAGGCTACCACTGACCATGTCATTTGTAAACAGTGAATGAATTTGAGGTTGATGATACTTTTTAATGAGAAATACGTATTTGACTCAAAATTTTCTTTCGTGGCATTCACTTAGTTTGCTACATGAAAATAATTTTTGAAGCAAAGGTTCTCAAATTCTGGTTCCTGACCAGCCACAACATCAGCTAGATGTTGGAAATTCAAATGCTAGCAAACCAAATTCTTGGGCCTTATCCCAGAACTACTTGAGTAGGAAACTTGGGCTCAGTAAGCAGTCTGTATTTTAACAAGCCCTCTAATGTGATTCTAATGTCTGCTTAAGTTTGAGAACCACATTAGAATCACATTATATTCTATTTTATTTTGTTTATTTTTTTTAAATCTATTTTTAACATAGATTAATTTTTGAAAGGCAGCAAGAGACAGACTGTGAGAGGGGAAGGAGCTGAGAGAGAGAGGGAGACACAGGATAATCACGAGATGATGACCTGAGCTGAAGCTGCACACTTAGCCAGCTGAGCCACCCAGGTGCCCCTGACTTTTTATTTATATATATTTTATTGGCACTATTTTATCATAAAATTCACCATAATATGCGTGTCCATAATAATGTTCTTAGTAGTTCATCAATTCATTGTCATAATACTTAAAGTACTGAAAAATACAAAAATAGACAAAGTATATAAAATAATGTATTTGTATTAAAGTATCAAAAATGTTTCCTTCACAAAAGCCAAGCAATTAACATAGTCCCTTCTGTAATTAAACTTTTACTTTATTAGCCTATCATTATTTAAATGGAATAAAACTTCAAATTCCCTACTTGTTGCATATAGAACCAGATAGTCTCAGTGAGTTTCCAGGTGTCCAGACACACAATTCATTAGTGTGTCTGAGTTTTCCTCCCTATCACTTAGTGGTTTTTTTCTAGCATAAGCTTTTTAGTGCTAATGTATAAGGATTGTCTTGTGGCACTCCACCTGGGATGGATTTTGATTAAAGTATTGAGTAACCTAAGCTTATCTCCTCTCTTTTCCAATAATATTTCTTATGGCATATCTCTGTTAGTTGCAAAAAAAATACCATAGGATCAAATTAATTCCTGTGAATTACTGATTAGTTTTTAACTGAAAGTAATTGAGGCATCATGCAAAAGTAGAGGAGGAATTTTGAAACATCAAGGGGCAGACATTTTGAGTCATACAGAATTTTTCTGACTTAAATTTTATTTTATTTATTTTTTAATGTTTTATTTATTTCTAGGAGAGAGAGAGAGAGACAAAGTGAGCAGGGAAGGGTCAGAGAGAGAGAGGGAGTGACAGACTCTGAAACAGACTCCCAGGCTCTGAGCTGGAAGTCAGCACAGAGCCCAATGCGGGGCTCGAACCCACAAACCGCGAGATCATGACCTAAGCGAAAGTCGGACGCTTAACCGACTAAGCCACCCAGACACTCCGAAAAAAGATTTTTTTAATGTTTGTTTATTTTTGAGGAAGAGAGAGAGGGTGTGAGTGAGGGAAGGGCAGAAAGAGAGGGAGACACAGAACCGAAGCAGGGGCTAGACTCTGAGCTGTTGGCACAGAGCCTGATGCGGGACTTGAACCCACAAACCGTGAGATCATGACCTGAGTGAAAGCTAGACACTTAACCAACTGAGCCACCCAGGCTCCCCCTGACTTTCTTTAAATTGTGTTGCATAGGTAACCTTAATTTTGTGTACTTTCCTACCATCTTATACTCTTGTAGCTCTGGTCTCTGAACTCTTGTTCAGTGGTCAACAATGGCCTCTTTCTCTGAGGACTTTCCTGGATGTGTGTTTAGAGCACACTTTCATGAGGGATCACAGCAATTGTTTGGACAGTGAGGCCAGTTAAACCAGTCACGTAACTTTAGAGAAAATTGTGGTAAAAGCTGCATGACACAACTAGGGTGGTGAACCCTTTTTGAAGTATAGAGTTCAGCATTGTGAGGTAGATGCATATTGTTGCAAAACAGATCTCCAGAACATTTTCATCTTGCAAATTGGAAACTTTGTACACATTGGACCACACTCCCCTTATGCCAATTCCCCTAGCTCCAGCTAACCACCATTCTACTTTGTGTTCCCATGAGTTTGCCTCATCTGTACTTCATATAAGTAGAATCATATAGTGTTTGTCTTTCTGTGACTGGCTTATTTCACTTAGCATAATGTCGTCAAAGCTCATCCATGTTGGTAGACAGGATTTCCTTCCTTTTTAAGGCAGCATAATGTTCTCCCAGTCCATAGGTTGCCTTTTTTACTCTCTTCATTGTGTCCTTCAATGTACAAGGTGTCTACTCTGATGTAGTCCCATTTGTCTACTTTAGCCTTTGTTACCTGTGCTTCTGGTGCCATAGCCAAGCAGTCCAAGTCAAGTGTGAGGACGATTTTTTCCTTATGTTTTCTTCTAACTGTTCATGTAGTTTTAACTTAAGGAACTAAATTGTAATTTTTAAAAAATTTTGGTGCAGTATGTAATTTTAGCAACAAATTGTGATATTATGGGTGAAATTCAAGAACACATTTATTTAAGACAGTAGTCTGAGGAAAGAAATTCTAAAATTTGCCCATTGTTGAGAAACATTATAACATGAATGAACTATTTCAAGTCTCCTTTATAATAAAGGTATAATCCCTTTCCTTAAACTTAAAATTTGTAGAAAATATCTTTTAAAATTTGGAATATACTTTGATATGTTGTTTCAAGCAAGGAAGACAGACTTTATTTCTTATTAAACTATAAGACATCTCCTCTTTATAAAATGCCTGGTTCTGAGACTTTTTGTGTTTCAATCTGGAAAAGTTACAAGTGCTAAAATTTCATATTTGGAATATGGTGCAATTGAGAAGATACGATCAGTGATCTCAGAGCTAGCAATTTCTCAGGGAAAAGACTGGCTATTTGGCAATAAAAAGATGACATTTCAAAGTTTAACATTTGTCTATAATTCTGGAAAACACATCAAACCACCAACTGAAGAGCTTCAGATTTAACAAATGTGGCTTTATACTTATTCCCTCCTCAAGCAAAATGTAGGTTCCAAGGTACAAAGAATTGGCTTATGACAAGCTATTTTCAGAATAAAATGAAACATAAGTAATTTAATTCTGAAGATCGGATGGGATGAGAATGGAGTGATTTTCTAAAATGGGCTCTCTTGAATTCTGTGAAATGTGTCTAAAATAAATGGCTAAGCATACCTCACCCCTCCCAAAACCCACACAGAAATCAAAGAAGCCCTCTTACTTTTTGCTCAAAATGCTATCTCTTCATAAAATAACAGATGTTGCAAAAAGAAAGCATGGGAGGAAGATATAAACCTCATTGACAAAAGAACAACAGGCTGCCTGAATAGCATTTAGTACTGTTTAATAGCACGTAAGTAAATAACTCCAGCAAAGTTAGTATGTATTTAAACCTCCTCTGTCTTTTCACCAGGGAGGAAGGAAGTTGAGAGTTTTCACAATTCACTGGTAGCAGGAGGGGAGCTGGGTAGCTATTGTTCACCTGATTCACAAGCGAGAAGGGCCAAGTAATGGGCTGACCAGGACAAAGGAGATGAAAGAAGTTACTTGAGACTTTATGAATGGCACGATAAAAATAGTTATATTTGGTACATTGATTCAACCTACGTTCCAGGTACTATTCTAGGTGCTGTGGATTCACTAGTGAAACCAACCAACCAACCAACGAACCAACCAAGCAATAGGTGCCTATTCTCATGGAATATAGAGAGAGAAGGTGGGGAAAGGGGAGAAGGTTTAATCAGCCTGTTGAGATAAGCACTATGAATGATAACAACAACAACAGTAATGAAAAGCAGTGCCAGGGATCTTGTTACCTTAGATGGGGTGGTCCCAGAAGACTTCCCTAAAGAAACAAAGTTTGAACAGAGACCTGAATAAAGGAGACGGCAGGCCTCGTGATATCTGAGGGAAGGGCTTTCTAGATACAGCAAATAGCAAAAGAGAGGGTGTTGAAACTGGAATGTACTTTAAGGAACATCAAGGGGGTCAGCATGGATGCAGCACAGGGACCCAGGGAGAGAGTAGAAGGACTGAAGGCAGAGAGCGAGGCACAGGTCGGATCACTAAGTCCTTATAAGCTTTGGGTTTTATTCTAAGCTTGTTGGAAAGGCCCTGGATGTTTTGAGCAGAGACGTGACATGAATGAAGTTGCGTCTTAAGAGGATCGCTCTCAATGTTCTCTGGAGAACAGATTCTACAGTGACAAGGGTGCCTGTTTCTCCAGGTTCCTTTGTGCTTCTCCATGGGTAAATAAAAACATTTAAGAATTTTATACAGAGAACAAGCTGATGGTTGCCAGAGGGAGAAGCGTGGGAGGATAGGCAGAATGGGTGAAGGGGAGTGGGTAGTACAGGCTTCCACTTGTAGAATGAATAAGTCACGGGAATACGAGGCCCTGCACAGGGAATGTAGTCAGTGATATTATAACAGTGGCACATGGTGACAGAGGGCAGTGACACTTGGGGAGAGCATAGCATAATATATAGAGAAGTTGAATCACTATGTTGTACATCTGAAACTAACATTGTATGTCAACTATACTCAAATTTTAGAAAAGCAAAAAAAAATTTTTTAAGACTCCACAGTACTATATTAACATTTTGAAAGGGATATGAAATTCTATGGGTTTTAACACGATTTGATTAATGTAGTCAGTGCTACAATCAGGATGGACGATCAGGAGACTCCCTCCTGTTATACCTTTATCATTCTATCTTCCTCCCACCTCTCACCCCTGGCACTCAGCCAGCAGGTGGATCTATTCTTCATTACCATAGTTGTGTCTTTTCACCAACATCATGTAAGTGAAATCATACAAAGCATAACCATTTGAAGTGGGCTTCTTTCTTTGAGATCATCCAGGTTTCTCTATGTTTCAACAGTTCCTTTTTCTTTGCTGACTAGTATTCCACTGAATAGATATGCTGTACTTTGTAGTTTAAATATATAGTTGACATATATTTGAAGTGTATAACATAATGATTTGATATACCTACATACTGTGGAATAATTACCATAATGAAGGTAATTAAACATCCATTACATCACACATTGGGACTTCCTTCCTTCATCCCTCCCTCTACACTCCTCTTTCTTCCTTCCTCCCTCCCTCCCTTTTCTTTATGTTTGTTTCTTTCCTTCTTTCTTTCCCTCCCTCCCTTCCTTCCTTCCTTCCTTCCCTTAAGATCTACCCTTAGCAGCTTTCATTAAACCTGAGCACGATTTTTTATATAAAAAATCTTTTAATGTTTTATTTATTTCTGAGAAAGAGAGAGAGAGAGAGAGAGAGGGACAGCATGAGCAGGGGAGGGCCCGAGAGAGAGGGAGACACAGAATCTGAAACAGGCTCCAGGCTCTGAGCTGGTAGTCAGCACAGAGCCCGACGCGGGGCTCGAACCCATGAACTGTGAGATCATGACCTGAGCCAAAGTCGGACGCTTAACCGACTCAGCCACCCAGGTGCCCCTAAATTTTATACTTTTAAAAATATTTCTAGAACTCCAAGGTAAAGCCATTTTAGTATGGTGATATTTTGGTGGTATGGGTTCTTTTAAAGCAATGATTCACTTTCTTTAAAGTTTATAGAACTATTCAGTTATAAATGGAATTATAAAATATGTAGTCTTTTATGTCTGGATTCTTTCACCTAGTGCAACTTTTTTGAGATGTATACAGATTATAGCATATCAGTAGTTTGTTTCCATTTATTACTAATAGCAATTGGGTTATTCTTTGATTTTTTAGTTTTAAAGCACTCTTTTAATATTCTAGATATAAGTTCTTTATCAGATAGGAGATGAACAAGTATTTTTTCAGTATTCTTTATATTGTCCTGTATATGAAAGTCATTGTCATATCTTTCAGCCTGAGGGGCTTCCTGTAGTATTTCTTACGTGGCAGATAAACTAGAAAAAATTTTTTGTTTTTAATTTATATTGGATGTATTGATTTTGCCTTCATTCAGTTTTCCTTAATGCAAAATTATTGCTTGACAGCTTTTTGTTTGTTTGCCCAGCACTTTAAATATTTCTTCTACTACCATATGGTCTCCATTATTTATGAAGAGAAGTCACCTCTTAACCACATGAGTGTTTTCCTGAATATGCTGAGTCTTTTTATCTTGCTGCTTTAAGATTTTTCTCTTTCTTTGAATTTCAGGATTTGATTATGTTTTATCTAGATATAGCTCTCTTTATATTTGATCTTCTTAGAATTCATTGAACTTTATGGATCTATAGAAAAATCTTTTTCAACAAAATGCTTTTAGCAAATATTTTGTCCATTGCTTTTACAAGTATTTTTTCTAAAATATCTTTCTTCCTCCTTTTGGGATTTCTATTACATATATGTTGCTTTGCTTGAGGTTATCCCACAAGTGTGTTCATTCATTTTTTTAAGTCTTTTTATTCATTTTGAGAGGCAGGGAAGAACAGCGAGAGAGAGGCAGAGAGAGAGAGAGAGAGAGAGAGAGAGAGAGATAGAGAGATTCCCAGGGAGGCTCTACAGAGCCCAAAGCAGGCTCAATCCCAATGTGATCACAACCTGAGCCAAAATGGTACTTAACTGACTGACCTGCCCAGGTACCCTTGTTCTTTCTTTACAGTCTTACTTTCTCTAATTGTATTATCTTGGTCTAGCATCAAGTTCCCTGGTTCTTTTTCCATTTTACATCTGCTGTGTGTCCATCTAGTAAAATTCTCATCCATGTTGGCGTTATTGCCTGGCTTTTTTTGTGTGTGTGAGGTCACAGTGTTTTTTTGTTTTCTTTTTGTTTTTTATTTGTTTTGCATGCTTCATTTTTTGTTATAATTAAAAACTGGTTATTATAGCAATTCTGGATTTTTCTCTCGATGGCTTTTGTTATTGTTAGTAACTTATTTGGACTTGAATTGTGTAAATCTCTTTCCCCTATGGTGTATGGCTTAGAACATTTCTGCTTAGTTTGTGTTATTATTACTATTTTTTGTGGCATTGTTTGTTTTGAATTTTAGAAAATAATGGTTTTTTAATTTTTTAAAATGTTTTATCCATTTCTGACAGGGAGAGAGAGAAAGAGAGAGAAAGAGAGAGAGGCAGCATGAGCAGGGGAGGGTCAGAGAGAGAGGGAGACAAAGATCCGAAGCAGGCTTCAGGCTCTGAGCTAGCCGTCAGCACAGCGCCTGATGCTGTGAACCCACTAACTGTGAGATCATGACTTGAGCTGAATTCGGACACTCAACTGACTGAGCCACCCAGGCACCCCAGAAAATAACACTTTAATTGAGATGGAATTCACAGACAACACAACTGATTCATTTCACATATGCAAGTAAATAAATTTTAGTGTAATCCCAAAATTCTACAACTCACCATAGTCAACTTGAGGACATTTTCATCACCTTTAAAAGAAAACCTGTATGTATTATTAGTTACTCCCCATTTCCCCCCAAACTTCCCTGCTCCCTAGCTCTAGGCAGCCACTAATCTATCTGGAAAGTTCATATAAATGGGATTATATAATATGGTCTTTTGTGATTGGTTTCGTTTACTTAGAATAAGGTTTTCACGGTTCATCTATATGTTGGTAGCATCTTGTAGCATATGTTGGTAATTAGTTCCTTTTTGTTGACAAATAATATTTCAAGTAATATGCCCTTCTATAAATAAGACACATTATATTTATCCATTCATCAGTAGGTAGACATTTAGGCTGTTTGCACTTTTTGGCTACTATGAACAATGTTGCTATGAACATTTGCCTACAGGTTTTTGTGTGTAGAGTAGTTCCCACTTATCTGCAGGGGTTTTATGTTCCAAAACCCTCAGTGGATGCCTGAAACTACTGATAGAACATATCAGTACCATGTACATATCGGTACATATGCCATGTTTTTTCCTATACAAGCATACTCTGACGAAGCTTAATTGATAAGTTAGGCACAGGAAGAGGTTAACAACAATAACCAGTAATAAAATAGAACATTTATAACAATATACTGTAATACAAGTTATGCGAATGTGGTCTTTCTCTAAGTACCTTATTGTACTGTACTTACCCCTCTTGTGATGATGTGAGATGACAAATTGCCTGAGTGATGAGATGAAGTAAGGTGAATGACACAGGCTGTGATGTAGCATTAGGTTACCACTGTCCTTATCACAGTACATCGGAAGGCAGGTCATCTGGGGCACTTGGGTGGCTCAATTAAGCATCTGACTTTGGCTCAGGTTATGATCTTGTGGTTCATGGGTTGGAGCCCCGCGTTGGGCTCTGTGCTGACAGTTTGGAGCCTGGAGCCTGCTTCGGAATCTGTGTCTCCCTCTCTGTCCCTCCCCCGTTCATGTTCTGTCTGTCACTCTCAAAAATAAATAAACACAGAAAAAAAAGAAAAGGGAGATCATCTGCTTCCAGACCATGGTTGACTACTGGTAACTGAAATGGCAGAAAGAGAAACCCTGTATGAGGGGAGGCTACTGTATTTATGTTTCCATTTTTTCTTGGGTACATGCCTAGAAGTAGAATTTCTAGGGTATTTGAGAATTTGCCAGACTGTTTTCCAAAGTAGCTCTACCATTCAACAGTGAAGATTCTAATTGTACATTCTCACCAATGCTTGATATCTGTCTTTTAATCAAGCATCCTAGTGGGTAGTTTGTGCTATTCTTATTTTTATAGCCTGACATCCTAAAGGTCACCCCAGTGTTTCCATAGCTCAAATGTGCTCATCAGGTTGGATATGGGTTCATTTAAAATTGAGCCAGTCGACAAATCTGTCTTGATTTTGTTTCATGCTTAGCCCTCTGGAGGTCCCCTGCACGTGTGTATATTTTCAACAGAGATCCAGGAATGTGTGGAGAGTACCTCTAGCCTTCCTACGGATCTCTCATTTCCAGGATCTCCCCCATTAAATTACTGGTGGTGTGTCACTTACCCTAACCAGAACTCCATATTCAGACAATAGATCGGTAGGTTTTCTTCCTTTGTTTCCCTACCTTTAGTGTCAGGGAGTCTCCCAGGGCCTTTGGTCTGCCACCCCAAACCAAATCCTTTTTCTCTGGCAACAAACAGGCGGATTTTCATACCCAGCCCCACGGTGGTAGAACTGTCATTCTTAGTAAGCGAACTGGGGAATGACAGAGGAAGGAGTCCCTACTATAGAGGCCTCACACTGACAGTGCCTTTGTCTACATGTCTCACAGTATTTCATAAATACATAAATGTTCCTTCTTCTGTTGTTTTACTTTTAGTCAATTTCCAGAGTCCTGTTGTGGCTGATTTAGACCATCTTGCTATTTTATAGTTGCTTCCTTAGAGGTAGAATTTGCTGAACTTTTAGCATGTTTATAGCTAGAAGTCCTGACTCCATAGTTTTTTAAAGATTGATTATACTGCTCCTTTCTACCTTATCCCATAGGATATGTTTCTCATTAATTATGAGCCTTAATTTTTCTGCTGTGAGCTTTTCTTTCTTTTCTTTTTTTAAATGTTTTTTATTTATTTCTGAGAGAGAGAGCAAGCGAGAGCAGTGACAGGTCAGAGAGAGAGACACACACAGAATTTGAAATAGGCTCGAGACTCTGAGCTGGCTGTCAGCACAGAGCCCGACGTGGAGCTCAAACTCACGAACCATGAGATCATGACCTGAGTCATGAAGTTGGACACTTAACCAGCTGAGCCACCCAGGCACCCCTGGTGTGAGCTTTTAAAAGTGTGCATTGCCCTTTGAGTACTGCCTTAATTGTATCACTCATGTTTTGATTTATAGAATTTATATTAATTATCATTAAGTATGAATATATTCTCATATCCATTATGATTTTTTCCCCATTTTCTCGTGGATTAAAAATGTTCTATGTTTTCTTTCTAAGAGGTCTTCTTGTTACTGATTGCTAACTTAATTCTTCTGTGGTGAAGTGGGTGGTCACATTTTGAAATGCTCCCTCTGTACTTTGAAACATTTATTCTCCGAATGTTGTGTGTAATATTCCATATATGTTCATTGTCACCAAACTTGTCAGTTGTGCTGTTTAAATTAATTTTATTCTTCCAGATTATATTTTGCTTGTTTGATGAAAAAGAACAGAATGTATGAAAATCCCCCCTGTGATTTTTTCCCCTGGTTTTTCTGTCAGCTTGTGATGGATCTACTGTAAGGCCATGTGATTAGGTATGCATGAGTAAATTGAACATTTTATTATTACGTAGCAACCATTTTTAATTACGGTTTTGTATTTTGTTCAGAAAGCTATTTTATGTGCTGTTAGTGTAACTCCATCATTTTTTTTGGTGGTTAATATATGCCTGGTATACTGTTAGGTTTTCTCTTTGTCTGATTATTATGTTTTTCCTGCCTATGTTCTTTTGGATTTCTTTTCCTCATTCTGTCTACGTCCTCTTTACCGTTTTGAATTAATGTACTGCATGTATATTCTTTTTGTAGTACTTATCCTAACGATTTTAAGTATGCATCATACATTTAATCTAAAATTTATAAACGTTATTATTTTTCTGAAAAATAAATCATTTTAATGTCCCTGACTTACATGCTGTTACATCTTCCTTGGCATACACATCCCTAGAATCCAGTAAGTTCAGGGTTTAAATTCTGTGTTCTGTACTATTCTGAAGAATTTTGAAGGGTATGTTAGATTTGTAGTGTTTTCAATTATTTTTAGTGGTTTCAACAATTTGAAATAGGAATGATGAGCTTTATTTTCTTTTAATTAAACTTTGTTTTTTTTTCTTTTGGGAGAGATAGAGAACACAAGCCAGGGAGAGGGACAGAGGGAGAGAGAGAGAATCTTATGCAGGCTCTGTGCTCAGCATGGAGTCTGATCTGGGGCTTGATCCCATGATTTTGGGATCATGACCTGAGCCCAAATCAAGAGTTTCACAACTGACTGAGCCACCTAGGTGACCTAGGAATGACGTATGTATATGATATATGTATATGGTACAATGGAGAGACAGACAGACAGACACAGTATGAGCAGGCAAGGAATAGAAAGAGAGGGAGACACAGAATCCCAAGCAGGCTCCAGAACCTGAACTGAAGTTAGATGGTTAACCAGCTGCACCACCCAGGCACCCCATGGAATGATGAGCTTTAAAAGATTGTTAGGAGAAACCCGTTTTAGTTTTCCTAGTGGTAACTTTTAGCTACAAAGGAAAATAGTCTCACTGTGTTTAATTCTGACATATTTATTAACTTGCCTCTGTCACTTGGTTCCTTTCATTTTCTCCATCTGTTCCTTTTTACCCTCTCCTATGATTATTTTTTTATGATTATAGCTGTATATACAGGGCTTTTTAAGAAGTGTTCTATAAAATACATCAGCTTTCTCAAGATCTGAAACTTGGGTCAAAGTACTTGTTACACAGCACAGATAACTGCTTGTATTTTTGTAGACAACAATGATACTTTAAATTTTGTTTTACCTTTCTTCTGAAGGGTTCCACATGCTAATTATTTCAGGTCCCCTCAGCAGAAGACCTTAGCACACATAAGTGTAATGTTGAAATGCACATATAAAGTAAACAAAGACTCTGGGGGCACCTGGGTGGCTCAGTTGGCTAAGCATCCTACTTCAGCTCATGTCATGATCTCATGGTTCATGAGTTCAAGGCCCACCTGGGGCTCTGTGCTGGCAGCTCAGAGCCTGGAGCCTGCTTTGAATTCTTTGTCTACCTCTGTCTATGCACCTCTCCTGCTTGTGTTCTCTCTCTGTCTCTCTCTCTCTCTCTCTCTCAAATACAAATAAACATTTTGAAAGTTTAAAAAAAAATAAAAATAAACAAAGATTTTATTTCTAACTTCCTGCCTGGCCCACCTTCCTGCACCACCATTTACAACTGATTAAAATTCTTATCTACATCTGAACATGCCCTGCATTTCTAGCCCAGGGGTTCTCCTAGCTTTTGAATTCTTCCTTCAAATGTTTCAATAAAACAATCACAATTTGATTGATTGCATATATCAGAACTCCACTCATTCCTCCTGTCACCAAAAAGGTTTTGTCCAGCTGCAACCAACAATGATTTTATTTATTTATTTTTTAATGTTTTTATTTTTGAGAGAGAGAGAGAGAGAGAGCAAGTGCACATGCATGAACAGGGGAGGGGCAGAAAGAGAGAAGGAAACACAGAATCCAAAGCAGGCTCCAGGCTCTGAGCTGTCGGCACAGAGCCTGACTTGGGCTTTGAACCTGTGAACCATGAGATCATGATCTGAGCTAAAGTCAGACACTTAACTGACTGTGCCACCCAGGTGCCTCAATAATGCTTTAAAATGGAAGTCAGGGCCTGCAAGAGCCAGGTATGTGACAGTTTTCTGGGACTCCTGTGATAAGTTTTAAAGCATCTTATTGATATTCCTCAAGGATGAAAGGTGAGACAGAATTTTACATACAAATGAGAAAGATGCTTAGAAAAACAAGCTGTGCCTCTGAGCCAGCTCTCAAAATTAATACACAACCTAGGAATGTGGAGGTAAAAAAAATTGGAAAATTACTTTAGAATATGTAAATTTTTATCAAAACACAGAGTAAAAGCTGTGCACATTCTGATACTAAGTCAAAGCTGAAGGAATCATTGTTGGGGCTGTTTGAGTTACAATGACTTGAAATTGGAGGAGATCTGATCACCGTCTCTAGTTTTTCTTCTCTTCCTCCCTTCTACTTACATTCCTATATACTCCCTCATCAAAATAACTATTTGTTGCTGATTGAATCTGCTTATTAAAAAAGGAGGGTGACAAGTCTTGTGATTCAAGACTAGACACACATTCTTGTGTCCAGGGGTATTTCTGGCATCATCAGCAGTTAATAATGGTAAGAATAGCAAATGTGTGTATAGCACTTACTCTGTGTAAGGCATAGTATTAAATATTTTATGTACATTAACCTATTTTATACTTAGCAAATTCTATCACTGATGAGGAAACTGAGTTATAGTGAAGGTATGTTAGTTGCCAGTAATTATTGAATGGCGAATCCATGGTTTGAACGAGATGGTCTGACTCTGAGAATTCAGGTTCTTGCCCTCTGTTTTACACTGAAGATTAAAACATTTTTTTTCTTAATGTTTTATTTATTTCTGAGACCGAAAGAGACAGAGCATGAGCAGCTAAGGGGCAGAGAGAGAACGGGATACACAGAATCCGAAGTAGACTCCAGGCTCTGAGCTGTCAGGATGCGGGGCTCAAACCCATGAACTGTGAGATCATGTGCTGAGCCAAAGTCAGATGCTTAACAGACTGAGCCACCCAGTCACCCCAGGATTTGTTTTTAATGGATGGCGTTGAAGTCTAGCCTTCCTGAGGATTTGGAAGTGTCAAAAGGTCCACCACCCCAAAATAGGCTGTCATTTTTCCATCCCACAGTTCTGTGAGCTCCTCCTTGTTCACACCTATCTTCTCAGTATCTGAATTCTAGCAGTGCTTTCTGCATTTGCTAAGTACTGGTGGATTAGAATTTATTTGAATAGTCTTTTGTTGTTGCTGTTGTTTAACTGTACCATGGGCCTGTTTTCTCTTCCCACTTTAGAGTACAGCATTTGGAAACTAGAGAGTATGTCTTACCCTTTTATATTGTTTCCAGTCTTTACCACAGTTCTTTTTTTTTTTTTATGTTTTATTTATTTCTAGGAGAGAGAGAGAGAGCGTGAGCAGGGTAGGTTCAGAGAAAGAGGGAGTCACAGACTCTGAAACAGGCTCCAGGCTCTGAGCTGGCAGTCAGCACAGAGCCCGACGCGGGGCTCGAACCCACGAACCGCGAGATCATGACCTAAGCGAAAGTCGGACGCTTAACCGACTAACGCACCCAGGTGCCCCTCCAGTCTTTACCACAGCTCTATAGTCCTATTGCCTAGAAACTATTTTTATGGTATATTTATAGATAAATGAAAGTAGTAATTGAAAAGCAAGGATGGAAAATTTGTTTGAGTATCTATGAGAGAAAAATTCAGCCTAAAAGGGGGGCAGGAATGGAAAAAGCCAAAAATATTGAGAAAGTAAAAAAATAAATTTTGAAAAAACAAAGGAAAGAGACTACCAACTTCTAAGTGGAAGCATTTTAGACCAGAAAAATAGTAGGATAAGTTAATCTGACTGACAGTCAGAATTCTTTCTAATTGAAAGAAGGACACAGCTGAACATTGATTTTCCTCTGTGACTCTATCTCTTGTGTTTATGTTATACCCACAAATCTACTCATACCTGCAATAAAGCCATTTTTTTTCTGTACTCAGGAAGACCAGCCCAACAGTGTATTGCTGTGATAAAGAGTCACCATGAAGATGAATGAAAGGATCTATGTGGGGATGGCCACATTCTAACGTCAGAGTCACAAGGAAAATCCAAAACTCTTGCCAACAGCAGTGAAATTAGGCACTTTGCTAAATCATGCTATTAACCCCTCTATTCATAGAAAATTCCTCCACTGATACTGAATATCTGGCACAGTGGGTATCCTGGCTATATTAGCAGACAGTAGAGCTCATTACCTCTCTTGGTATTTTGATCATTGCACCAGAATATATCAAATGGAAGCTTATTTTAATTAGACAGAACAAAAATTTGAAAGCACCAGAAAGATCCAAGTCAAGCTTAGGGAAATGATGAGAACATTTGGTCAGACATCAAATAATGAGATTTTGCAGAGACTACATAACATTTTTAACTTGAGGCACTTACTTATGCCATTAATTTTAATAGTACACTTTAAATAAATCTAATTGAATGAAGTATCTTTTTTATTTTAATCTCATATTCTTTCATAAATCACATTTATAGGCAGTATTAAAGTGTTTGCTTTTTCTCTAACAGTGTGTGTTTCTCTCTCTCCAGACTTGCCATTTGATATTTCTATATTACTCTCTAAACTCTTTCTGAAATAAACAACTTTAAGCAAGCGCCCCTCCCACCATGATCTTCTGGAAGACTGTTGTTCCAAGATAACCACAACTAATTGACTAATTTTCTTCATGGTCTAATCAGCAGCTGTTATCATATTAATCTGAAATTACCTGGAAAGAGTTCATAGAATAGTTTTAACAAACACTAACTTCCAGCCAAGTAACATTTTGCTTTGAATATTTTTAACCCACTTATCATGTTAAGATTCTAATTACACCTCCTACATAGTTGCTTAGAATTGCTCAAAAATCTACCTCAAAGGTTCTTTTTTAAAATATAAAACAGTTCATGAAAAAGATTGTTAAACCAGTTACTTCAGCCCTAACCAGTGAACATGTGTGTTCTCTCCCATTTGGCAGATCTATGTGGATGTGCATGTGGATTGCTCCATGGGCTTTAAGGCCAGTTGCCTGACTCTCCTTCCTCTGTCTCCATGCACACTGCACAATTTTCTTGCTATGTTTGACATTCTAAATAGATTTTTCAAAGAGAATGCATGCATAGATGCATGACCCTGGGTACTGTGATCCGCTTTTTCTCATTGACTTTTTGGTGATGGCATCAGTATTTTATGAATCTGGTTGGCATGGGATAATGGTGTTAGTTTCTTAAAGAATGATCATCTTTGGGTGCATGGACAAAACAGTAATTTCAGACTTTGAAAGCTGGACTGCACCAAGGAAATGGTGCTCTGGTAAGCTGTCCTTAAGGCACTAGATCATTGCTCCAGATGGCATATTCCACTAAAGCTCTGTAAATCCAATGGATATAATTGCTCTGAAATGCTACATGTGACTTTGAAGGATTGGCTTTCTTGAACAACTGGGGAGTCTTCACTGAGGCTCTCTTCTATTCCGCACAATCCTGCACTAAAAAGACCAGAACTCATAGGGAAAATGGGATTGGGGCAGATCATTAGAAACCTACGCAACTTTGTGACCACAGCACTAATGAGAACAAGAATGATCTTATTATAACTTTTAGTAGTTTCAAAAGACCCGTTAACATTTCTAAAACATGAGAAATGCCACTTACTAGTAAATGTAGGATGCGATGTAGGATGTGACCTCAAAACAAACAAAAAACAAAAGGTACTTTGATGGAGGGAGAGTGGGGGGAGATTTAAGGCAAAATCAAGGTTGCTGAGTTAGAGGGCGCCTGGTTGGCTCAGTCGGTTAAGCGTCCGACTTTGGCTCAGGTCATGATCTTGTGGTCTGTGAATTTGAGCCCAGTGTCGGATTCTGTGCTGACAGCTCAGAGCCTGGACCCTGCTTTGGATTCTGTGTCTCCTTCTCTCTCTGCCCCTCCCCTGCTCATGCTCTGTCTCTCTGTCTCTCTCTCTCTCTCAAAAATAAACAAACATCAAAAGCTTAAAAAAACCTGCTGAGTTAGGGAGACGAGCAAAATGTACAGATATCTAGAAGAAGTTACAGTAAGCTTTTCTAAGACAAAGTACTTGACTGAACTGAGTAAAGAGGGAGGACATGGGGCACAGGACCTGCAGTTGCCTCACTCAGCTTTGTTAGTGTTGTGTGAATTCATCTCCTAACACTTGATGGCACAAATTATTAATGAGCTAAAAAAAAAAAAATGATGCATCAACCAATGTAACTTTTATGTTCTCCTGATATCATTCCTACCTCTCTCAGTCCCATGTAAGCCAACGTGCATTAAGGTAAGACACTGTATAAACACCTATTATTGTCTTCTTTTGTTTCAGATATTTCATGGGTCACCAGCAGATATTTTAATTTATTTTAATAATAATGAAAAATATTTTAATGATAATGAAGAACTTTACTGGGTGTGAAGTTTGTTGATCTGTTTTCTGTAGAAACTATTTCTGAAAACAATGGTTTCAGGGTAGATATCTCTTTTACCCTAAGTTCCCTGAAGAGGACCATGGCTGAGAAATGTTTGGACTTTCTCACGTCCTGTGTTTTGGCCCAGAAAGTGTTCAATATCTTCTTGATTAGTGACTGATTGCCCAAAACTTACACACTAGCACCATTACAAGTAAATATTTAAACCTTATTTCTCCAGTGCGTTTGTCTCATTTATCTTTAAGCCATCGTTTGAAATATTTCTCTACTAGTCATGGGTAAAATTAGGGAAGTGAGCAAGGTTTGCATTCAGTGAACTGTGGAGGAAAAAACTACACAATTGTCTATATAGCGTGACTTATTGAATTTGTTATTATTCTGTTTCGAAATGAAATGCAGCGCCTGAGGGAAACAACCCATGCTATACCAGCACCTCTTCTGCCATTGTGGTTGGTAGAAGAAAACTTGTAAGCAGGTCCAGAGTTCTACCTTAAGAAAATGAAAAGTGTTGATCACCAGAGAATGGAGTGACAGCTGTTTAGAACAGAAAGTGTCTGTTTTGCATATGTGGGATCACGCATGCTGGCAGTGCTTACTAGGTATATGATGTGTGTGGCCGCAACTCTTCAATGAATGCGTGATAGTGCTATCTCACACTTGCACAGAGTAAAATCCTTGGTCAGAAGATCCCAGGTTGCCTGTGAACATGCTGTTAAAACTGCATTACTCTGAAATTAATCAGAGTAAGAAAGTATGTTTTCTGTCTCCATTTTCTAACAGAATACCAGCAAAGCGGTCCCTAGGTTCCCTCACAAGCTATGTGTAAGACAACATTATCTAAATTGAGAGAAAGAAGAAAACAGAGCACATTCTTGAGAATTGGGGAATGTTTTGGTGTTCCCGAGAAGCCACTTTGGCAAAAGAAAATTTGATGTCAGGGCAACTGAAATCATTATCTTAGCTCTCTGGGAAAGGGATATTGCTATAGGAAACAGATGAAAGTTACGGTATGAAGCACGAGGCTCCAGGGAAACACCGTTGATGAGCAGGGATACTAATAAAAGATGATGCATTCTTTTCAAAGTGTGTCTCATGGTAAAGAGAAATCTGTAGAGGGGTTTATTTCCAGGAATAGTTGGAGTTCTGGAGCATGGGACCTAGAGTTCCAAATAGGTAATTGGTTTTATTTTGTAATTAGCTACCAGTAGCCAGCATCTTTTATCTGCTACATGTGACTAAATAGTTGACACTAATTACAATGAATGACAAATACACCAAAAGTTAGAGTCCAAGGCCGAGTGTATGAGGTCCTGATAGTTATTAATGTTATTCTGCTTCTTATAAGAATGAATTTCCCACATGAATTCTATGGTCATTTCTCCTCTTTAACAATATTGGGGAAGTGATTCCTTTTATTAGGCTATTTTTCCCTTGTGCTTTATAAATTGTGGGAAGTATTCTCTCTTTTGACTGGAAAGAATATGACCTGAGTCATTGTAGCTTCTCTTTCAAGACTTGGTGCTGGTTGGCAGTAGTATAGAAAAACAGTAACTCTCGGTCCTCATGGTGCATCAGAATCACATGGAGGAGACTTAAAAAATACCAAAGTCCAGGCCTTATCTGAAAAGTCTCTAAAATAGTTGTTCTGTAATGGGCCTGGACAGCTATATTTTTTGAAGCTCTTTGAGTTCTACAGTGAAGCTGGGATTGAGGACACTTAATTTTTATTTTTTGTTTATTTGAGAGAAACAGAGACAGTGTGAGTAGGGGAGAGGCAGAGAGAGGGAGAGAGAGAATCCCAAGCAGGCACTGCCAGTAAAGAGCCCAACACGGGGTAAAACTAATGAAACCTAGAGATCATGACCTGAGCTGAAACCAAGAGTCCATTGCCTAATGAACTGACCCAACCAGGTGTCCCAAGGACACATTGCTTTGAATCACACATGTAAAAGTACTATATCAAAAGGACAGTGATGGCTGCAAGTGGTTGTTCAATTAATGGTGGGGATATTAATAATGAAGGTGACAATGATAGGGGGGAGCAGGAAGGAGAGGAGGAGTTAGAGGGGGAGGAGGAGGACGATGGCCACGACACGAGGGAGAAGTACCATTCTGGCTTACAGAGTTTTGAGGCACAACTCCATTTAGGCAAGAAATAACATAACTGTTTTCTGTCAGCTTATTCTTCTTATAAATGGACTCCCTTTGTTCCTTTTCGTTATAAATAGGTTCATCTGTATTTCTTGGATTTAAACTCCCTGTTCATTCTACGGTGATCATCAAATTTTTTTTCCTTAAATAGTTTATTGTCAAGTTGGTTTCCATATAACACCCAGTGCTCATCCCCACAAGTGCCCTCCTCCATCCCCATCATCCCCCTTCCACTCTCCCTCACACCCCCTTAGCCCTCAGTTTGTTCTCAGCATTCAAGAGTCTCTCATGTTTTGCCTCCCTCCCTCTCCCCAACTATTTTTCCCCTTCTTCTCCCACATTGACCTCCGTTAAGTTCCTCCTAATCCACCTGTATGTGCAAACATATGATATGTGTCCTTCTCTGCCTGACTTATTTCGCTCAGCATAACATCCTCTAGTTCCATCCATGGTGCTTCACATGGCCAGATTTCATTCTTTCTCATTGCCATGGAGTATTCCATTGTATAATTATACCACATCCCCTTGATCCATTTATCGTTGATGGACACTTAAGTTCTTTCCATGTTTTGGCGATTGTTGAGAGTGTTGCTATGAACATTGGAGTACATGTGCCCCTATGCATCAGCACTCCTGTATCGTTTGGGTAAATTCCTAGCAGCGTTATTGCTGGGTCATAGGGGAGTTCTCTTAATTTTTTGAGGAACCTCCACACTGTTTTCCAGAGGGGCTGTACCAGTTTACATTCCCACCAACAGTGTAGGAGGGTGCCCGTTTCTCCACATCCTCACCAGCATTTATAGTCTCCTGATTTGTTCATTTTAGTCACTCTGACTGGTGTGAGGTGGTGTCTCAGTGTGGTTTTAACTTGTATTTCCCTGATGATGAGGGACGCTGAGCATCATTTCATGTGTCTCTTGGCCATCTGGATGTCCTCTTTGGAGAAGTGTCTGTTCATATCTTCTGCCCATTTCTTCACTGGATTATTTGCTTTTCAGGTGTGGAGTTTGATGAGTTCCTTATGGATATTGGATATTAGCCCTTTATCTGATATGTCATTTGCAACTATCTTTTCCCATTCTGTCAGTTGCCTATTAGTTTTATGGATTGTTTCATTTGCCATGCAGAAGCTTTTGATCTTGATGAGGTCCCAGTAATTCATTTTTGCTCTTGATTCCCTTGCCTTTGGGGATGTGTCAAGTAAGAAATTGATTGAGGTCAAGCAGTTGAGGTCAAGGAGTTTGTTTCCTGCTTTCTACTCTAGGGTTTTGACGGTTTCCTGTCTCACATTCAGGTCCTTTATCCATCTTGAGTTTGTTTTTGTGTATGGTGTGATAAAATGATCTAGTTTCATTCTTCTGCATGTTGTTGTCCAGTTCTCCCAGCACCATCTGTTAAAGAGGCTGTCTTTTTTCCATTGGATACTCTTTTCTGCCTTGTCAAAGATTAGTTGGCCATTCATTTGTGGGTCCAACTCTGAGTTCTCTTTTCTATTCCATTGGTCTCTGTGTCTGTTTTTGTGCACATACCATACTGTCTTTGATGATGACAGCTTTGTAGTAGGGGCTAAAGTCTGGGATGGTGATGCCTCCTGTTTTGGTTTTCTTCTTCAATATTACTTTGGCTATTTGGGTTTTTTTTTCGTTCCATACAAATTTGAGGATAGTTTGTTCTAGTTTTGAGAAGAATGCTGGTGCAATTTTGATTGGGATTGCATTGAATGTGTAGATTGCTTTGGGTAGTAGTGACATTTTAACAATAATTATTCTTCCAATCCATTAGCATGGAATGCTTTTCCATTTCTTTGTGTCTTCTTCAATTTCCTTCATAGGTTTTTTATAGTTTTCGTCATACAGATCTCTTACTTCTTTGGTAGGTTTATTCCTAGGTATTTTATAGTTTTTTTTGTGCAATTGTGAAAGGTATCAGTTTCTTGATTTCTCTTTCTGTTGCTTCATTATTGGTGTATAAAAATGCAACTGATCTCTGTATGTTGATTTTGTACCCTGCAACTTGGCTGAATTCCTGGATCAGTTCTAGTAGGCTTCTGGTGGAGTCTGCCGGGTTTTCTAGGTAGAGTATCATGTCATCTGTAAAAAGTGACAGTTTGACTTCTTCTTTACCAATTCTGATGTCTTTTATTTCCTTTTCTTGTCTGATGGTTGAGGCTAGGACTTCCAGCAGTATGTTAAACAATAGAGGTGAGAGTGGAGATCCCTGTGGTGTTCCTGATCTCAAGGGGAAAGCTCTCAGTTTTTCCCCATTGAGGATGATGTTAGCTGAGGGCTTCTCATAGATGGCTTTTATGATGTTTAGGTAAGTTCCTTCTAGGGTNACTTCTTCTTTACCAATTCTGATGTCTTTTATTTCCTTTTCTTGTCTGATGGTTGAGGCTAGGACTTCCAGCAGTATGTTAAACAATAGAGGTGAGAGTGGAGATCCCTGTGGTGTTCCTGATCTCAAGGGGAAAGCTCTCAGTTTTTCCCCATTGAGGATGATGTTAGCTGAGGGCTTCTCATAGATGGCTTTTATGATGTTTAAGTAAGTTCCTTCTAGGGGAATGTCAAATTGATAGTAGCTATTTTTCAGGGAGATGGGGATCATGGGTAAAAGATACACTCAATTAAGTTGCACATCACTGCAGATCACATTCTAATTTCAGAAATAAGTAATGTGTGGGGAAATGAGAAAATAGTCTGTGACTTTCTCTTCCCATTCAAGTCTGAGGGATGGTCACCATGTAAAATTGGTTTAATTAATGATGGGAGTCTCCAGGAAAGTTTTTCCATTTACAAGTGATATAATGGAATCATTATATTTGGGGAAAAAGTAAATTTCCTCTATTTTTGAATTTTAATAAAATCCAAATCAATTATCTCTAATAAGCACTATTTTTATTTTTTTATTTTTTTATCTAGTTCCTATTTATTTATTTATTTCTGTGTGTGTGTGTGTGTTAATAACATGTGATATATTTTATTTATTTATTTATTTTTTTACAAATAGCTTATTGTCAAATTAGTTTCCACATAACACTCAGTGCTCATCCCCACAAGTGTCCTCCTCCATGCCCATCCCCCCTCCCCCCCACATCCATCAGTCCTCAGTTTTTGTCAGCATTCAAGAGTCTCTCATGGTTTGCCTCTCTCCCTTTCCCCCACCATTTCCGCCCTTCTTCTCCCCCTTGTTCCTCCGTCAAGTTCCTCCTAATCCTCCTATACGTGCAAACATATGATATTTGTCCTTCTCTGCCTGACTTATTTCGCTCAGCATAACACCCTCAAGGTCCATCCATGTTGCTACACATGGCCAGATTTCATTCTTTCTCATTGCCATGTAGTATTCCATGGTATAGATAAACCACATCTTCTTGATCCATTCATCTGTTGATGGACACTTAGGCTCTTTCCATGTTTTAGCTATTGTGGGGAGTGCTGTAATAAGCACTATTTTTAAACTTCAGATGTGATCTGTTGTTGAGATTGCTGCTATAAGTCATCAAAATATTTTTGTGACTCACCTTCAGTCATGTTTAGCTAGTAGGTTTATGACTACCACCTACTAAAAACACTTACAAACCCAGCAGACTAAACTGTTGAATTGGTTAGAAGCATTCTTAAATTACAACTTATCTATTGATAAAAAAAAAAAGTTATACATTACCTATAGATTAAACTGTATAGTAGCTCACCAGATCAAAAAAATTGATCTGTTATGAAAACATCAAATACATTGCAAATCTTGTAAAATCTTATAATTTAGTTATATTTTTTGGTACAGAATTTCTCTCTTTTTCTTTCTCTTTTGTCTTCAGAAAATAACTGCCATCGCAACAGGAAGTTAAATCTTTCAGAAATTAACGTTATTATCTCTGAAAGGCACCTTACCAAATGGATTTACTTTAACCATTTGATGTTCTTCCTTCCCTGGAGCAATCCTTTTTTAAAAATTGTTCTTGTAATTCACATGTAATATTAGAAAAATGACCACACCCGAGCTTCTCTTTCTGAACGGCACAGACTAAATAAAGCCATTGGTCTTTTCAGCAGTAGATAAATATCTAATGGTATTATTCTATTTCTGATAGCATGAAGAAGCCAGAGAGATTCTTAATACTCTTTTGGGAAACAAAACTTTTCTAGACATACTCTCAAGTGTTTGCTATTAAGTAATTTTACCCCTACTGCAAATACAAAATCAGAATAGCTAATAAACAGTGTCAGAGCACATGCACATTAAGTTTCTGCTGTCTCCTATCAGCCCCATGTTTTCATTTTTGGAAGTCATTAAAATATAAGGGACTTGAACTTTTGATGTAAGCTTTTCATCATGAATATGACATGTGTGGAAAGCAAAATGGGCAAAGATTGTTTCTGCACATTTTCTGTAACTTGCCTGTTGTAAAGGCATCTCCTCACCCTCTGCCAGCTTTATTGAGATATAGTTGTATTTAATGTTGTTTAAGATGTACAGGGTGTTGATCTGATACATTTGTATATTGCAGAATGATACCTACATGGTGTTAGACAACACCTCCATCACATCACATAGTTGTCATTTTTTGTACGTGTGTGCTGAGAACTTCTAAGATCTCCTCTCCTAGAAGCTTTAAAGTATATAGTGTAATATTATTAACAATAATCTCCATCGTGTACAGTAGATCTCCACAACTTACTCATAACTGGAAGTTTGTACCCTTTAAACCACATTCCCCATTTTCCCCACCTCACTTCTGGTCCCTGGTAACCACGTTTTTGCTTTCTGTTTTTATGAGTTTGGCTTTTTTAGACTGCACATATAAGTGATATCATACAGTATTTGTCTTTCTTTCTTTGATTTATTTCACTTGGCATAATGTTTTCAAGGTCCATCCATGTTGTTACAAATGGCAGGATTTCCTTATTTCTCATAGTTCAATAATATTCCATTGTATATATATTCCACATCTTGTTCATCCATTTATCTGTTGACACATACATGTTGTTTGCATATCTTCGCTATTGTGAATAATGCTCCAATAAGCACGGGGAGTATAGATATCTATCCAAGATCCTGTTCATTTCCTTTGTATATATACCCAGAAGTGGACTTCCTGGATCAGAGGATAGCCCTATGTTTTCTTTTAAGAGTTTTATGCTTTCATATCTTACATTCAAATCTTTAATCCATTTTGAGTTGATTTTTGTGTATAGCGTAAGATGGTGGTCAAGTTTCATTGTTTTGCGTGTGGCTGTCTAGTTTCCCTAGTATCATTGATGGAAGAGACTATTCTTTCCCCATTATATATTCTTGGCTCCTTTGTTGTAAATTAGATGATCACATATGTGTTGGTTGATTTCTGGGCTCTCTGTTCTGTTCCATTGATTTTGTGTATGTCGTTATGCCATTTCCATACTGTTTTAATTACTATAGCTTTCTAATACAGTATGAAATCAGAAAACATCATCACCTCCAGCATTGTTTTACTTTCTTATGATTGCTGTAGTTATTCTGGTTGGTTCTTTTTGTGGTTACATTCAAATTTTAGGGCTGTTCTATTTCTGTGAAAATTGTCATTGGAATTTTTATAGGGTTTGTATTGAATCAGTGGATGGCTTTGGGTAGTATGCACATTTTAACAATATTCTTTCAATTCATGTTCATAAAGTATATTCCATTTATTTGTGTCTTCAGTTTCTTTCATCAATGTCTTTGAATTTTCAGTGTACAAGTCTTTCACCTCCTGGGTTAAATTTATTCCTTAGTATTTTATTCTTTTTGATCCAGTTATAAATGGAATTGTTTTCTTAATTTCTCTTCCTGAAAATTCATTATTAGTATATTAAATTTCAATTGATTTTTATATATTGATTTTGTATCTTTATTGAAATAATTTATTCATTCTAAGAGTTAGGTCATTTGGGCTTTGAAAAAACCCTGATAGGTTAGGCTCTGGTGAAATAGTTTCTCTTGAGGGCAGATTTTGTTCAGGAAAACAGAATTCTTTGGTGTATTAAAAAATTTAATGTTTATTCATTTTTGGGAGAGAGAGAGCACAAGCAGGGGAGGGGCAGAGAGAGGTATACACAGAACGTGAAGCAGGCTCCAGGCTTGAGCTGTCAGCACAGAGCCTGACGTGGGGCTCAAACCCATGAACCATGAGATCATAACCTGAAGTCAGAGGTTACCTGAATAAGCCACCCAGCCACCTCTCTCTCAGGTGTATTTAAAAATGATTGCTTTCCTTCTCTCCTCACTGGAAGGCATATTTTGTCTGATTTTCACTGAGAACCTTGTAGGGCTCCTGGAGATACAACCCACAAAACTGTGGGGTCCTTCATATGATTGGGGCCCTCTAGAGTTTTAGCTTTCAGATCTTTGTGCACTGGGCCTCCTACATTTGTTTAGTTACAGTTTGGGTTTTCCTACTCTCGTGCTGGTTTCTGGGGAGGTTTCTGGGTTTTTGCTCTGGTAAATTGTGATTGTCTGTATTTTCCTGTGTACCTCTCCAATGTTGTTATCTTATTTCTGTGACATATCTAAGAAGAGTTAGTCGATTTTGAGATTGTTCAGCTTTTTACATGTTAGGCAGAGTGACAGCTTCCAAGCCCCTTACATGCTGGAATAGAAACCAGAAGTCTTACATTGTCTTTTTCATGTTAGGTTTATTCCTTTGTATTTAGTACTTTTGTTGTTGTTGCTTTTCTTTTCTAGTATTACATCTTCTAACTAGAGATGTTTTATATATGAAAGCTATTGTTTTCTGTATGTTATTTTATTCCAGCCATCTTACTACATTTTCCTGTTGTTGGTAATAGCTTTTCAGTGGATTCTCTTGGTTTTCCAGGTATGTAATCTTGCCAGTTTGCTACACTGCACAACCAGACTCCAACGGTGATGATGGTCCCTGGGGTTGTGAATCAAGTTGATCCTGCTGATCCGTGTTACCTGGAGGCGAGATAATTCTCCCTTCCCCTATATAACTTTCATGTATCACATTGGTTTGTCTTGTCTGATTGTATTGGCTCCAGAACAATGTAGCAATAACAGTGGAATTATTTACTGTGTTTATCTTGTTCTTGACTTTTCTGGGGACAGTGGTCTAAGTTTTTCCTTCTAAGCACAATCATGTTCAAGATATCTTGAGTTCCTTCTATTCATTTTAAGATTTTTTCTTTTTTAAATCAGGTATAGGAGAGAATTTTGAATACAGGTGATATTTGAGGCCATAGGTGTGACCATGGTTGCATGGAAAGAGACTGTATATATAGGGAAGGGAACGGACTGTGAGTTAAGCCTGAGGAAACACCTGTAGTTAAAGGCGGAAGGAGAAAGGAAATAAAGAAGCAATGAGAGGAGTGTCTGGGCCGAGATAAAATTGTGTGATGGTGTTATGAAAACTTGTCGGCACTGTTTATAGAAGTGAAAGCTGTTTATGTTGGAACAGAAGTCTGAGCGACCAGTAGGATAGCAAAATCTAGACGGTGCTTCTGGGGTTTGGAAGAATAATAAGCATTGGCTTGGTAGAATTGCTAAAGAAGTTATAAATGATGTATGAAATCAAAAAGTATCTCTATGTGTTGTAACATTGTGGTAGATGCAATCAGACAGGTCTATTGAGCTAAAAGCCCAAAATGAAGTAAAATGAAGCCCTTTCCTCTACACTTAGAAACATTGAACTATACCTGGTTTTCCTAATGTTTTACCAAATTGAATCCCTTGCTCTGGAGAGACACCTCATATCAGCTCTCTGTAAATAGCAATAAAAAAGTGATTCTCACTTGTGCAAAGTTTCCTCAAAAAAGTTCTGCATAATGCATATTTTAGTGATGTTCTATGGATAAATGGCCAGTTCACTAAATTGGAAACGCTAGACAGAGGCGCCAGAATCAGTGCATCAGAAGTGAGGATTCTGAATATATTAGACCGACGGAAACATATAAAATACAATATTGAGGAACAAATCAAGAGAATAGCTTAGTTTACTTTGAGAATATTCCTATTACTAGTTTTTTTTTTTTTAGTAATTTTAAGTGGCCCTCACTTATTATACTGTAATGTGTTATAAAACAGTGACAATACAAATACCTACCTCCTGGTCTTGTGTCAGTGAAGGAAAAAATACAGGAAACATATTTAGCATAAATCCTGGAATGCAGTCAGTAAGTGTTAAATATTCTTCTCACTAAACTGTAAGTTTTATTATTATTACTACTATTACTGTTATTACATAATTTTTAAACTAGGGCAATAAATCCTCAGTCACTTGTCGCACTAAGCATTTGGAATGATTAATCTACTCAAATACTGACAGCCCAGTTTTAACTCTAGCTAAAAGAATGAAACATGGATTTGGAAGTCTTTAGAGGCAAGAACCAAAGGAGGACTATGTAATTTATTGTCTGAACCAGGACACTTCCAAGAGTGAGAGCAGTGTTCATAATGACTCTGGGGCAGTCTCAGATAAATCAGGATGAATGGTCACCCTAGACAAAGGTCTTGAGATGCTGCTTTGTGAAGATATGGATGTATTCCCTCTTATCTCAGGACATATCTGGCCATCGATGGGGAGACCAGAGCCTACAATCAGACTTACATATTCAGGGAAGGCGCAAATGTAATAATCCATTTAGCAAGCACATCTAGCATTTAGATGGTATAGCAACATCTCCCAGGTGAGCAGACGATCTGTGATAAGAGACCAGGATAAAGTGTTACTACGTTTGAATAGGGAAACAGAAAGCTGAAATGTGGGGAATCCAGATGAATGATTGCTGTCCATAAAAACAGGTTACCATAATATGCACTCAAGAAGTGTTCTAGGAAACCCAAGCTGTTAAAAGATAAACAAGGCTATTAGGAGGGGTAGGATCTCAGTGGATTTAAGTGAGGAAAGATAAAGATAAAGTTGGAACCAACATGGATGGTGACTTATATTGAAGCAGAGCCATAAAAACTGCTTAATCCTTCCTGCCTCGTCCCAGTGTTGGTTCTGGGAACTGGGAGCTGGGCTGGGCTGGTGGGTAAGGAATGGAGAGGTTTTTCTTCTTTGTTTTCTTTTTTCTTTCCTTTGAGTAGTGTTGATACACAATGTTTACATTCCTTTCAGGTGTACAGCAGACTGACGTGACAAGTTTATACATTACGCTGTGTTCACCACAACTATAGCTACTATACGTCCCATTATATCACTTTTATTCTACCATTGACTGTATTCCTTATGCTCTGCTTCTTATTCCCATGACCTAACTCCATAATTGGAAGCCTGTATGTCCCTCTCCCCTTCTCACATTTCCCCAGTCCCCTACCCCCTGTCTTCTGGTCACCATCTGTTTGTTCTCTGTGTTAGTAGTTCTGATTCTGCCTTATATTAGTTTATTCATTTTTTAGATTCCATTTATTAGTGGAATCATATGGTATCTGCCTTTCTCTGACTAGTTTATTTCACTTAGCATTTTTGCCTTCCAGGTCCATCCATGTTGTTTCAGATGGCACTATCTTATACTTTTTTTTTTTTTATGTCTGTGTAATATTCCGTTCCTTTTTACTTTCTTGGTGGTTTCCTTTGCTGTGTAAAACCTTTTATTTTGAAGTGCTAATAGTTTATTTTTATATTTATTTCCTTTGACTTAGAAGTCCTGTCTAGAGAAATGTTGCTATGGCTGATGTCAGAGAAATTACTACCTGTGTTAATTTCTATAATTTTTATGGTTTAGTTCTTATATTTAGTTCTTTAATCCATTTTGCGTTATTTTGTGTAAGGTGTGAGAAAGTATCCAATTTCTTTTACAGGTAGCTGTCTAGTTTTCCCAGCACCATTTATTGAAAAGATCTTCTTTTCCCCATTGTATGTTCTTGCCTAACGTTGTCAAAGATTAACTGACCATACAAATGTAGGTTCATTTCTAGGATCTCTCTTCTGATCCCCTGATTTATGTGTCTCTTTTTGTACCAGTACCATACTGTTTTGATTACTATCACGTGAGGGTACCTTGAGATCTGGAATTGTGATACATCCAGCGCTGTTCTTCTCAGTATTCCTTTGGCTATTCAGGGTCTTCTGCATTGAATCTGTAGATTGCTTGGGTAATATGGACATTTTTGACAATCTTAATTCGTCCAATCCAATCCAAGAGAATAGAATGCCTTTCCACTTGTTTGTGCCCTCTTTAACTTCTTTCATCAGTGTTCAATAGTTTTCCAGAGCACTGGTCTTTCACTTCTTGGATCAGGTTTATTCCTAGTTATTTTATTGTTTTGGTACGATTGTAGATGCTATTGTTTTTAAAGTTTTAAAGTGAGTTTGTTGTTAATGTATAGAAATGATGATTTCTGGGTATTAATTTTGCATTCTGCCACTTTACTGAATTCATTAATTGCTTCTAGTAGATTTTTGATGAAATCTTTAGGATTTTCTGCATATACTGTCATGTCATCTGCAAATACTGACAGTTTAACTTCTTTACCAATATAGATACCTCTTACTTCTTTTTCTTGTATGATTTCTGGGACTAGAACTTCCAGTACTATGTTGAATAAAGTGGCAAGGATGGATATCATTGTCTTATTCCTGATTTAAGGGAGAAAGCTCTCAGTTTTGCCCTATTGAAGATGATGTTAGCTGTGGATTTTTAATATAAGGTCTTTATTATGTTGAGATATGTTCCCTCTAATTCCATTGTATTGAGAGTTGTTGTCATAAATGGATATTGAATCTTGTCAAATACTTTTTCTTCAAGTATTGAGATAACATGATTTTTATCCTTTGTTTTGTTGATGTGTATGATGTTGATTGATTTGCAAATTTTGAACCTTCCTTACATCCTGGGGAATAAATCACACTTCATTGTGGTGAATGATCTTTTTACTGTATTGCTGTATGTAGTTTGCTAACATTTGTTGAGGATTTTCACATCCATGTTGATCAGGGATATTGGCCTGTAGTGGGTTTTTATGTTGCTTGTTTGTTTGTTTTTGTGGTGTCTTTGTCTGGTTTTGGTATCAAGCTAATGCTGGCCTCATAGAACATACTTCGAAAATTTATTTCTTTTCTTTGTAGTCGTTTGAAGAGAACAGGTATTAACTCTTCTTTAAGTGTGGAGTACAATTCCCTTGTGAATCTTTCTGGTCCTGGACTTGTATTAATTGATAGTTTTTTGGTTACCGATTCAATTTCGTTATTTGTAATTGGCTGATTTTCTATTTCTTCCTGGTTTAGTTTTGGAACATTGTATGTTTCTGGGAATGTATTTATTTCTTCTATGTTGTCCAGTTTGTTGGCAAATAGGTTTTCATAATATTCTCTTATAATCCTTTGTATTTCTGTGGTGTTAGTTGTTATTTCTCCTCTCTTGTTTTGAATTTTATTTATTTGAGTCTCATCTCTTTTTTCCTTCATGAATTTAGCAAAGGGTTTGTCAATTTTGTTTATCTTTTCAAAGGACGAGCTCTCTTGCTTTCATTGATTTTTTTTCTCTTATTTTCTTTAGTCTCTAGATCATTTATTTCTGCTCTCATTTTCATTATTTCCTTTTATCTAATTTCTTTAAGAATGAAGTTACAATGCTACTTTGAATGTTTTTGTATCTTGAGGTAGGTATACTCCCCTTTTAGAACTCCTTTGCTGTGTCCCAGAGATGGTGGACAATTGTGTTTTCATTTTCATATGTCTTCGTGTATTTTTTTTAAATTTCATCTTTGATTGCTCATGAACCCCTGGTTGTTTAGTATCATGGTGTTTAGTCTCCATGCGTTTGTGTTTTTTTCGAATTTTTTTCTTGTGATTTATTTCTAGCTTCATATTCTTGTAGTCAGAAGATATTCATGCTATGAATTCAGTCTTCCTAATTGATTGAAGCTTGTTTTATGGCCTAAAATGCGATCTATTCTGGAATTTTTTTTTCATTTTTTAAAATGTTTATTTATTTTTGAAAGAGAGAGGCAATGTATGAGAAGGGGAGGTGCAGAGAGAGAGGGAGACAAAGAATCTGAAGCAGGCTTCAGGCTCTGAGCTGTCAGCCACCGGCCCCAGTTCAGGGCTGGAGATCATGACCTGAGCCCAAGTCAGATGCTTAACTAACTGAGCCACCCAGATGTCCCTATTCTGGAGAATATTCTATATGCACCTGAAAAGAATGTATATTCTCTTGTTTTCTGTTGGAATGTTCTCTCTATATCTGTGAAGTCTATCTGGTGTAATTTGTTGTTCAAAGCCATTGTTTCCTTATTGGTTTTCTGTCTGGATGATCTGTGCATTGACATAAGGGGAGAGTTAAATTTCCCTACTGTTGGGGCACCTGAGTGGCTCAGTCGGTTAAGCATCCAACTCTTGATTTCCACTCAGGTCATGATCTTACTCTTTGTGAGATCAAGCCCCACACCAGGCTCTGTGCTCACAGTGCAGCACCTGTTTGGGATTCTCTCTCCCTCTTTCTCTGCCCCTCCCCTGCTCTCTTTCTCTATCTCTCTCTCAAACTAAATAAATAAAATAAACTTTAAAAATCCCCTGCTATTGTCGTTAGTTTCTCTCTTTATGTCCATTAGTATATGCTTTATGTATTTAGGTGCTCCAGTGTAGGGTATGGAGATATTTACAATTGTTATATCCTCTTGTTGAATTGATTCCTTAATGCCCTTCTTTGTCTCTTATTACACCCTTTGTTTTAAAGTCTAATTTATCTTATATAAGTATGTTACTCTGGCTTTTTTTTTCTAATTTCATTTGCATGGTGAATGTTTTTCCATTCCTCATTCTGTCTGTAGGCATCTTTAGGTCTGAGGTGAGCCTCTCATAGGCAACTTATAGATGGGCCTTATTTTTTAAAAACCATTCTGCCAGTCTATGTCTTTTAATTGGAATATTTAGGTCATTTATATTTAAAGTAATTACTGATAGGTATGTGCTTATTGCCATTTAAAAAATTTGTTTTCTGGTTGTTTCGTCGTTATTCTTTGTTCCTTTTTTCTTCTCTTGGTCTCTTTATTTGTAATTGATGTATGCATAGTGTTTTTACTTTGGGGGGCTTTCTTTATTTTTTTGTGTATCTATCATAGGTTTGGCCTTTGTGGTTACCATGAGGTTTATGTATAACATGCTAAGCAATCTATATTAATTTGATAGTCATTTAAGTTAAAAAACATTCTTAAAAAAATAAATGGAAAAAGAAAAAACGTTTTCTTTTTCCCTTCTCTTCCCTTTTAACTTTCTTCACATTTTGTGTGTATGTTGTCCTTTTTCACATCTCTTTATTCATATATTTCTTGTGTAGAGTTATGGCCATTGCTTTTCCACTAAAGAAGTCTCTAACATTTCTTCTAAGGCTGGTTTATTGACTTATATAAACTCCTTTAGCTTTTGTTTTTCTGAGACACTCTATGTCTTTTTCAAATCTGAATGATAACCTTTCTGTGTAGAATATTCTTGGTTGTAGGTTTTTTTTTCCTTTCAGCTCTCTGAATATATCATGGGACTCCCTTGTGGCTTGCAAAATTTCTGCAGAAAAATTAGCCAATAGTTTTATCAGGTTTCCCTTGGATATAACTTTTTTTTTTTCTTGCTGCTTTTAAGATTAAGATTCTCTCTTTATCTTTAAACTTTGATATTTTAATTTTTATGTGCTTTGGTATGGACCTCTTTGGGTTCATATTGTTTGAAACACTATTTGATTCTTGGACTTTGATATCTGTTTTCCTTCCTAGGTTAGGACAGTTTTCAGTTATTATTTCTTCAAATAATTTTTCAACACCTTTCTCTCTGTCTTCTTATGGGGCCCTCATAATGAGAATGTTTGCTTAACGTTGACTAGGAGACCTCTTAACCTGTCCTCATTTTTAAAAATTCTTCTCTTTCTGCTGTTGAGCTTGAGTGCTTTCCATTACCCTGTTTTCCCAATCACTGTTGCGGACGAAATGACACAAAGACAAGACACACACAAAAGACAGACACAGACACAACTCCGGCCAGAGGAACAATTCTGCGCAAGCCCCCCTTGCAGTTTATTTTATACCCCGGTAACTGGATACAAACTGAAATCTACAAGATGCATTCCTTTACCAAATAAGGGCAAGTAGCCAAACACATTCCAAGGACGGGGAGAGCAAAGGGAGGAAGCGACTACAACATANCTATGTTTGTACATGTACTTCCAGTTCATTTATTATAATTGCACTATATATTATGCAACATTTTATATATTATGTGAATATTCATGATTTATAAATTCATTTCAGCCTAGAAGTCTTTCCACTAGATTTCATAGGCCAATATTTGCATGATATTTTTTACAAATTGTAAGAAGAAACATTCAGTCTACAACGCTAGTAAACTTTTTAAAATTCCTATAACAAATGACTTTCTTTAGTATTTCCTTAAATATTCAGTTATATCAGAGTTTCTGCTTCAGTTTAGCAATCAGGACTATTTCTTTAAGTATATCTACACTGGCATGGATTTTAGGAAGTAAAACTAAAGACATAGACTAGGGTTTCACTTCTTGTAACATCAACTAGGTCACATGGTAAGAACTATGAGATGAACAAAGGTGTCTGTTCTAGAACATTTTAGTGAAAAATAATGAAATATTTAGGATTTTGAGATACTTACTTTTGTTTTCTTTATTCCCCCCTCTCAAAGAGGTAATATGGTACAAGCTCATAACAAAATGAGAGACAACATAGGGAACAGGTAAGTAAATTATGCAACATTCATCCATAAGATGGAATGTCATGCAGGCAATACATTGGTATTTAAAAGACATTTTAATTAACACAAGGGACAAATGTTAAGGATAAAAATACATAAGTGAAAATTAGATACAATACTATTTTTAAAAATCAAGACGGAAGAGCCAGGAAGGACAGCACTAGGTTATTAAACTTATTTTTTTTTTTTGTATTTTTCAAATGTTCTTAATCTTGGCTGTGCATCAAAATTACTTGTAAGTAAAGAATATGGTCACAGATCATCCCACTTTTGTTAAATGAGAATTTGTAGAGTTAAAAAGCCCTCAGACAGTTCTAAGTATATAAATGCCTATTGTATAGTTTAAAAGCAGTGGGCAAAGGATGAATTATTCAATACATGTGTTGGGAAACCATGGCAAAACATGTTTAAAAGAGAAAAAACATGCTATTCTACCTTACATCACAGAATAAAATAATACATTTTAGATGTATCAAGGCTGAGAAATTCCCGGAGGAAGTTCGATGCCTTTATGATATTGAATTGGGCCCTTCAGCATAACCTAGTGATTTTGCTGTATTTATCTAGCCGGCTTGCTTTCCCCTCTCTCAACCCTTTCTTAATACTATCGGGGTCTCCAAATGTCTCTTTTCATTATTCAAACAATGATCTGTCTCTCCCAGAGAAAAGAGAAGTCCCCGGTTGGGTACTATTTAAAATGTTCAAAATAGCAAAACAAATCTCAACTCAAAGATGCGAAACAGAAACAATAAACAGAAGATCAGTTTCCCTATACCTGCTTCCATGTTGTTTTACTTTTTCTTTTGCTTCTGTGCAACTGGATAAAATTTCTTGTCTCATACATAGGATAAAACGTCTTCCTACCAGGGAGAAAGAATCCTTCTTTTCCTTTCTGGAAGTATGGTCTAGTGCAGAGTGGGTAGGTACAGAAGCAGGAAGAGGAAGTAAGAAAAAGACAGGAGGCAACTATAACAAGAGGGAAAAGCACAGATTTTGCAGTTTGTTGGGAGCCCTTGGAATTGTCTAACTTCACAGGAGGCCTAGGCTACAAAGCAAGTGTGTAGCAAAGTGCATATGGTGTCTGAAGAAAATGGCTGGAAGAGAAAGTTTTAGAAGACAGTGAGTCAGGAAAAATCAGGATGGTACTTGGGAAAAAAAAAATGTCCCTGACCAAGTGAAAAACCACATCCATAAGGACAAATCCTAAAAATGTCATTCAGCAGGAAGATATTATTAAGCTTTGCAATTGTGGAGGACTGCTTTTTCCCTTTTCCAAATGTTCTGAAAGTGGTGAATATAATTTTTAAAATTAAAAAGCTGATGGGGAAAACTGTCTCTCAGAAGATACTGCCCCCTGCTCCCCGCCCTCCTTCTTTCCTCCACCAGTGGTGTCTTTGCAGCCAGTCTTCAGTCTCCTTTGCTAAATCCCCTTATTCCTTATTGTCATGCTGAATCTTTTCTAGAGAGGCTCATTTCAGCAGACAGATTGCATAGTGAGAGAGCCACAGAATTGTCTCCGGAGACATTATCAGATGCTTATTGGGTGTTTTGCCAAATCTGCCTAGGCATTTGCAAATATCCATACTGGTCTTCCCACCCACAGATCTCTGGTAAAATCATGGGATATAAGGAAGGATGCAGAAGTTGAACAGCAACGAATGCACCTCTCTGTGGGTTGCTGTTAACTTCCCACGATGCAGAGCAAGAGCAGTTGGAGTCCTCCCATCCACCATTGGATGATTTGCAGCTTACAGCTGATTTTACAGATAAGGTAAATGAAGAGAATATTAACAGAGGGAGCACCTGCTGCCTTTATGTTCCTTCCCTTACTGAATCCCTGCCCTTCCACTCATGTCCTGTAACTTCAGGGGTGGAAGGCACCCAATGTCATGCAGGAATTCAAATGAATATTCTTAAGTATTTTGTTCCCAGAATCGTTTATGTTCCAAGTGAGCAAATGACTAAAATTCGACTTGGCAATGTCTTTTCATCCACAGCTTTATCTTTTATTTTGATTCCATGTTCAAATAAAATGTCACTTGGGATTTTGTCCCTGTGGATAGGGTTTGATGATTAGCCTGAGACATGTTTTGTTTTAAGGAGCCATTGTGCTCCGTCCAGCTGTCACATGAATTTTGGCATCCTGTTCACAGCTGCTGATATGCTGTGGGACAGTAACGTTCTTTGTTCCCTTCATGCCATTTGGCCTTTCACATCTTTACCCATGGTGGGGAGAGGGCTGCCTCAGGCCAACAACACATCAAAGTTGTTCTAGGTGCAGCAATCTATACCGAACAAGGGAGATGTACATATTTTCAATAAGTGCCACTTGGAAATACCCAAGCGTAGAGCCAGGAAGAGAACCAGGAATGGTGATCTTCTCAATGTTATTACAGAGACAGTGTCAGGAGTAAGGCCCTTGAACCAATCACTTGATGACAGGGATGGATTTCAGACTGGCTTGGGCTTGATTTCCTATGAACTGAGAGGTGACTTGATGGGAACAGTAGAAGCGTGTTTTTCATCTTTGTCTTATTATTTGCACCTGCGTCTGCTCAGCTGCTTGCCAGATCCTGACCTTTTTGGTAGGGGCTGAACCTAGACCCGCCTATGGATGAGTTCCTGTCATGATCCCAAGGATAGAGTTCTAGGAGGGTCCTGGCAGGCACTTCTGCTGCTCTGTTGAGTGTGTTCTGAGCCCCTGCCTAATTTTGTCATCTTTCCCAAGGAAGCCATCAGAATCCTAGGGAACTGGGCTGAGCACGGTTTGGGAACAAAATATATGAGAATGACAGTGGCTGTTTGCTAAATTCCTGAGATGTCAAGGAGAAACTGACACTAATTTTTCTTTCTCTTGTTGCTGCCCTCGTCTCAGAGTGTGAGCATTCGGTTTTGATTAAAATGTGCCCTTTCCAACCATCAGTTTATTTGTGCTTTTGTCAAGACAGACAAATCCCTTAGAAGATGTTATCAGGCTGGTGCAGTAAGCGCTGTAATGGATGTGTGACAATTGCAAGACACTGCGGTCTGAAGGAGCTGACGTGTTGTTGCTCATAATTCAAGAGCACTGGTGAAAGACTTGAAAGATGAACAGATTTTTCTTAACCTTGTTACTTGCATCAGCATTAATAAGTTTCTCCCTTTTTTCCTTTTACATGCAAAATGGTTTTCCAGGACTCCTATTACAATTTTGACTAGATACTTATGTGATAAGCTTAAGATACAGCTGAGTGCAGTTTTTATTTACAAACGAACTCATTCTAATTTGTGTGGAGCTGCACAGTCTGCCTGGGAAGAGCACAGGACTATGGAAGAAACGATCAAGCTCCCCTCCCTTAGTCTCCACTTAGGGCATCCACCTCCAGCTGCTCACAGTGGCCTATGCAGCCTGGTATTCTTAAAATTCATATTTGTAAATAAGGAGAGTGATGCTTCCACCACAGAGTAAAAGAAAAATGAGATTTGTTGGGAGTGAGCATCTAGTAATTGCTTTTCATAGAAAAAGCAGCAAAACCAGTCCAACATTCATCAGGTCAATACTTGGGAAAATCAGAGACTGGCGTTTGAGAATTTCCCTGTTAAAATAGGAAGTGTTCAAAATCATTGGTGCACACTTTTTCCTGGAGTAATTGAGGGTCAATCCGCCGTTCTTGCAGAATTTCAATTGAAAAGGGGTCAGTTCTGCTCTTCAGTTATCTGGAGAATATATACTCTCAGAATTACAATTATTATTAACATTATTAAAATAATCATAATTATTAAAATGTATTTAAAAATGGCTAAGCTGGTGGCAAAGTAAGGGAAGTTATAATAGGCTAGAAATAATAAGAAAGCGTGAGTCCAGGCAGGTAGTGAATGTCGGATGTGGCCTTTGCCAGGAGGCATTTGTAATGGTGGGTCACACTTTGCATGGGCAGATAAAGGCTGGGTCTGAGGACGTTAGAGATCCGATCAGAAACCCTTGAATAAGGCCGCTTCTCCCATCAGTGTACTAGGTAAAAGCCCACATCACAGGGGCAGATGGTGGAAATACTTTGTGCTTCTACCTTAGTTCTGGGTGGAGTGGGGAAAACACATCTCTCCAGAAAATTGCTAATTTCATTCCCACAGATACCTGAGTTTGAGGATAGAAATTATAGTCCCTGTGAGACCTAAAGAAAATTTAGTGTAAAATGCTTCCAGATTGGCCGTGCCTCCAGATCCCTGGAAGGAAAGACATGAGTGTGCAAGTAAAAAAAATCACAAGGGCCGCCTGGATGGCTCAGTGGGTTAAGTACCAACTTCAGTACAGGTCATGATCTTGTGGTTCATGAGTTCGGGCCCTGGGTCCAGCTCTCTGCTGATGGCTTGGAGCCTAGAGCCTGTTTCAGAGTCTGTGTCTCCCTGTCTCCCTCTTTGCCCCTTCTTCCCCTCTGCTCTTTCTCTCTCTCTCAAAAATAAACGTGTAAACACACACACACACACACACACACACACACACAAGACATAAAGAATAAGCCAGCATAAACAGGAGTCACTTGAAAGAATAAGTAACAGAATCTAACTTTCAAGAATAGAGATTTTGGAATATTCACATGCCAAATATAAAATAATCATGTTATAATATGGTCTAAGGAACTAAGCAATTGAAAGTATTGAAAAGTACTTACTGGAAGTATTTACTGGAAGTAAGCAATTGAAAGTATGGCAAAAGAACATATGGTTATTGAAAATAATTAGGGATATTTGAAAAAGAACTAAAGAGAAGTTCTAGGAATAAAAAAATACTTAAATTAGAAATGTTGTGTAAGGTAAACAGCGCATTAGACATACGTGAAGAGAGGTAGACCAGTTAGCAGACTAGCAGACATCTCTGAAGAAATTGCTCAGAATGCAGCTTCAAGAAAAAGAGATTGAATTATTACAGAAAAATTCATAAGGTTGGAATCACATGTCTAATGTAATATCTAGTTGGATTAAGAGTAAAGATAGAAGCAAATCACTGGACAATATAAATCAGGAAGGTGGATAATGAAAGTAGAAACATTCTAAGGTCTTTGTGATTTTTACAAATCTTGGTTTACTTTAGACCTTAGTAAATTAAATATTCACATTAAAAATTTCAAGATAATCACCAAAAATNCATGATCCCAAGGATAGAGTTCTAGGAGGGTCCTGGCAGGCACTTCTGCTGCTCTGTTGAGTGTGTTCTGAGCCCCTGCCTAATTTTGTCATCTTTCCCAAGGAAGCCATCAGAATCCTAGGGAACTGGGCTGAGCACGGTTTGGGAACAAAATATATGAGAATGACAGTGGCTGTTTGCTAAATTCCTGAGATGTCAAGGAGAAACTGACACTAATTTTTCTTTCTCTTGTTGCTGCCCTCGTCTCAGAGTGTGAGCATTCGGTTTTGATTAAAATGTGCCCTTTCCAACCATCAGTTTATTTGTGCTTTTGTCAAGACAGACAAATCCCTTAGAAGATGTTATCAGGCTGGTGCAGTAAGCGCTGTAATGGATGTGTGACAATTGCAAGACACTGCGGTCTGAAGGAGCTGACGTGTTGTTGCTCATAATTCAAGAGCACTGGTGAAAGACTTGAAAGATGAACAGATTTTTCTTAACCTTGTTACTTGCATCAGCATTAATAAGTTTCTCCCTTTTTTCCTTTTACATGCAAAATGGTTTTCCAGGACTCCTATTACAATTTTGACTAGATACTTATGTGATAAGCTTAAGATACAGCTGAGTGCAGTTTTTATTTACAAACGAACTCATTCTAATTTGTGTGGAGCTGCACAGTCTGCCTGGGAAGAGCACAGGACTATGGAAGAAATGATCAAGCTCCCCTCCCTTAGTCTCCACTTAGGGCATCCACCTCCAGCTGCTCACAGTGGCCTATGCAGCCTGGTATTCTTAAAATTCATATTTGTAAATAAGGAGAGTGATGCTTCCACCACAGAGTAAAAGAAAAATGAGATTTGTTGGGAGTGAGCATCTAGTAATTGCTTTTCATAGAAAAAGCAGCAAAACCAGTCTAACATTCATCAGGTCAATACTTGGGAAAATCAGAGACTGGCGTTTGAGAATTTCCCTGTTAAAATAGGAAGTGTTCAAAATCATTGGTGCACACTTTTTCCTGGAGTAATTGAGGGTCAATCCGCCGTTCTTGCAGAATTTCAATTGAAAAGGGGTCAGTTCTGCTCTTCAGTTATCTGGAGAATATATACTCTCAGAATTACAATTATTATTAACATTATTAAAATAATCATAATTATTAAAATGTATTTAAAAATGGCTAAGCTGGTGGCAAAGTAAGGGAAGTTATAATAGGCTAGAAATAATAAGAAAGCGTGAGTCCAGGCAGGTAGTGAATGTCGGATGTGGCCTTTGCCAGGAGGCATTTGTAATGGTGGGTCACACTTTGCATGGGCAGATAAAGGCTGGGTCTGAGGACGTTAGAGATCCGATCAGAAACCCTTGAATAAGGCCGCTTCTCCCATCAGTGTACTAGGTAAAAGCCCACATCACAGGGGCAGATGGTGGAAATACTTTGTGCTTCTACCTTAGTTCTGGGTGGAGTGGGGAAAACACATCTCTCCAGAAAATTGCTAATTTCATTCCCACAGATACCTGAGTTTGAGGATAGAAATTATAGTCCCTGTGAGACCTAAAGAAAATTTAGTGTAAAACGCTTCCAGATTGGCCGTGCCTCCAGATCCCTGGAAGGAAAAACATGAGTGTGCAAGTAAAAAAAATCACAAGGGCCGCCTGGATGGCTCAGTGGGTTAAGTACCAACTTCAGTACAGGTCATGATCTTGTGGTTCATGAGTTCGGGCCCTGGGTCCAGCTCTCTGCTGATGGCTTGGAGCCTAGAGCCTGTCTCAGAGTCTCTGTCTCCCTGTCTCCCTCTTTGCCCCTTCTTCCCCTCTGCTCTTTCTCTCTCTCTCAAAAATAAACGTGTAAACACACACACACACACACACACACACACACACAAGACATAAAGAATAAGCCAGCATAAACAGGAGTCACTTGAAAGAATAAGTAACAGAATCAAACTTTCAAGAATAGAGATTTTGGAATATTCACATGCCAAATATAAAATAATCATGTTATAATATGGTGTAAGGAACTAAGCAATTGAAAGTATTGAAAAGTACTTACTGGAAGTATTTACTGGAAGTAAGCAATTGAAAGTATGGCAAAAGAACATATGGTTATTGAAAATAATTAGGGATATTTGAAAAAGAACTAAAGAGAAGTTCTAGGAATAAAAAAATACTTAAATTAGAAATGTTGTGTAAGGTAAACAGCGCATTAGACATACGTGAAGAGAGGTAGACCAGTTAGCAGACTAGCAGACATCTCTGAAGAAATTGCTCAGAATGCAGCTTCAAGAAAAAGAGATTGAATTATTACAGAAAAATTCATAAGGTTGGAATCACATGTCTAATGTAATATCTAGTTGGATTAAGAGTAAAGATAGAAGCAAATCACTGGACAATATAAATCAGGAAGGTGGATAATGAAAGTAGAAACATTCTAAGGTCTTTGTGATTTTTACAAATCTTGGTTTACTTTAGACCTTAGTAAATTAAATATTCACATTAAAAATTTCAAGATAATCACCAAAAATGAAAGTAAAGTTTTTAGTTTCTAACATAGGTTTGAAAAGATAGAATAAAAAATAATAAAAGGGGTGCCTTGGTGGCTCATTTGGTTAAGCCTCCGACATGTGTTCAGGTAAAGATCTCACAGTTCATGTGTTTAAGCCTCACATCGGGCCCTGTACTCACAGCTTAAATCCTGGAGCCTGCTTCAGATTCTGTCTCCTCTCTCTGCTCCTCCCTCCCCTACTCCTGCCCTCTCGCTCTCTGTCTCTCAAAAATAAATAACATTAAAAATTTTTTAAATAATAATAAACTTTAATCATTCATAAAGAAAGCAAGATATAAAGAGGAAGATAAACCAAGGACAAAGAAAATGTTAAGCCAAAGAACAAACAAAATAAGATAGTCAAAAGTACTACAGTTACATTGGTAATCACATAAATGTAAGTGTTGTAAATACGGTACTTAAATTACACAAAAAATATATAGTAGGAAATAATAAAAGAGAAGAAAATTGGTGTAACTTTATTAATTTGAAAAGGTAGACTTCATTTTGGAAAGTATTACTAGAAATAAAGAAGTTTATCACATGCTGATAAAAGTTTTAATTTTTTCATAAAGATATTAATATTTTCTAATTTTGAAGTACTTGATAGCATAGGTTCAAAACATATCAATTGAATGAAATATAAAAATCAGACTAAAATATGAGCAGAAAATGACAAACCAATGATCATAATGGGGTAATTGATGTCATTAACTGATGAGTAAAAAAACTGTCTTGATCTGACGGTTTGTTTTAGTTTTTAAAGCATTTTTGAATTCACAGAAAAAAATGTGTGGAAAGTACAAAAAGATTTCCCATATACCCTTTGTCTCCACACATGCATACCTTTCTCCATTATGAACAGCCTCCACTGAAGGGGTACAGATGTTACAACTGATGAACTTACATTGATGTAGCATAGTTACCCCAAGTATAGATTACATTAATTTTCATTCTCTGGGGTTACACAACTGTATAATGTCATATATCCAATTAGTACTTTTTATTGAAAATATAATTTATTGTCAAGTTAGCTAACATACAGTGTATACAGAGTGCTCTTGATTTTGGGGGTAGATTCCTATGATTTATTGCTTACATACAACACCCAGTGCTCATCCCAACAAGTGCCCTCCTCAATGCGCATCATCCATTTTCCCCTCTCCCCCACCTCCATCAACCCTCAGTTTCTTCTCTGTATGTAAAAGTCTCTTATGATTTACTTCCTTCCCTCTCTGTGACTATTTTTTCCCCTTTTCTTCCCCCATGGTCTTTTGTTAATTAAGTTTCTCAAGTTCCACAAATGAGTGAAAACAAAAGATTTCTTTCTCTGACTGACTTATTTCACTTAGCCTAATACCTTCCAGTTCCAACCACATTGTTGCAAATGGCAGGATTTCATTATTTCTCATTGCCAAGTAGTAATCCATTGTATATATAAGCCACATCTTTATCCATTCATCAGTTGATGGACATTTGGGCTCTTTCCATAATTTGGCTATTGTCGATAGCACTACTCTAAACACTGAGGTATATGTCCCCCTGTGAGTCAGCTCCTGTATCCTTTGGATAAATTCCTAGTCCTGCTATTGCTGGGTCATACAGTAGTTCCATTTTTAATTTTTCAAGCGACCTCCACACTGTTTTCCAGAGCAGCTGCACCAGTTTACATTCCCACCAACAGTGCAAGAGGGTTCCCATTTCTCCGCATCCTGGCCAGCATCTGTTGTTTCCTGAGTTGTTAACTTTAGCCTCCAATTAGTTAGTTTTTGAACGCTGATTGCTCCCAACATTTGGAGAAAAAGATAAGTATTTGTAAATGTTTAAAAATAGAGATTTTTGGGGTGCCTGGGCGGTTTGTTTGGTTAAGTGTCTAACTCTTGATTTCAGCTGAGGTCATGATCTCGTGGTTCATGGGTTCGAGCCCCGCATTGTGCTCTATGCTGACAGTGCAGAGCCTGCTTTTGATTCCTGCTCTCCTTCTCTGTCTGACCTCCCCTGCTCATGCTCTGTTTCCCTCTTTTTCAAAATAAATAAATAAACATGAAGATAAATTTAAAAAATAGAAATTTTTCCTGGCTCAGGAAATATTTATGTTTAAAAAATGAACATGACCTACACCATAAAGGGTGCTTCAACAAATTTTCAAGACACTTTCTCATAGACCCCATTCTCTGGTCTCATCTTAGAGGAACATAGAAGAGAAACTCATGCAATGATGCTACAAAGGAGTCAAGCTTTTTGTATAGTTATCTCCGTTTCTTGATACTTGGTTATATCACAGAGAGAAGGAATAGTCCGATTTCTTTTTTGAAAACAGTATGAAACACGAGGTCCAAGGAAAGAACGTAGTTGTGGGAGTGTGGGAGCAAAATAGTGCTCGAATCCTCCCTGTGATCCATGCATGTTATCAGTTTCTGAAGTTCCTGGTGCTAAAGAGGTTATTTTGAAATTTTGAGGACTTGCTGCTGTGCAAAACCAAACATGCTTATGTTTTCAAATTTTCTTGTTGTTTGCATACTTTTTGGTGTTCTAGATGGGACAAAGGCACTTGGATATGAGTCATAGTATCTGAAACTGCCAAGAATGGTTGGCACTAAACTAAAAATGAATGGTTTATGAATTCCTTCTATAAGACTTGATCATTTATTAATTCAGTCAGGCTGATCTACTTTTTTTTGGTCTTTTTTTTATGGCAGCTTGAAAAGAATCATATTGTTTAAATAGGTTTTAGTGCAGTTCTTCAAATGAAGGGTTGTTCACATTTTTTCCCTACATTATGCAAACAACATTCTGCCTTTGCACTGCTCTGCTGATTTGATGCAAAGCCTCCACGATCTCAAAGCTTTTGGAGTTGCGCTTTCTTTAAGCATTACATGTTATGAATTCCATAGGTATGTCGGTTAATTTATGTTTTATAGATTTTTCTAATTGTTAAAAAAATTTTCAAAACCTTAGGAATAGAGGGTGGGCCAAAATTAGATTGTCTTTAAACTAACTACTCTAATTCTCAGTTCTTCAGCTTCATACAAAATTGTGTTGCTTTTGTGGCATAAGCTGTCCCACTGACATGACATAGCTTTCAAAGTTTTCATCGTAAAATTTTGAAAAAAAGTACAGATTATAATTTCAGCAGAAATCAGGTAACAAGGAATAAAATCACTACACTGGAATCAGAGATCTAAAGGAACATGAAAAAAAAGAGCAGTAGAGAAAAGGAGGAAAATATTTAAAATAAAGATTCAGGAAAATATTAAATAAAGGCCCATAATTTGCATCTAGCATCGTTTTAGCTTCTATGAGGCTTATTTAGAATGTAAGACATGGTGTCAGAGCACCTGGGTGGCTCAGTTGATTAAGTGTCTGACTTTGGCTCAGGTCATGATCTCATGGTCCGTGAGTTTGAGCCCTGTGTGGGGCTCGAGCTAGCAGCTCAGAGCCTGGAGCCTGCTTCAGATTTTGTATCTCCCTCTCTCTCTGACCCTCCCCCTCTCGTGCTCTGTCTCTCTCTTTCTCAAAAACTAAATATTTTTAAAAATTTTTAAAGAAAGTAAGACATGGTCTTTACATTATATAAGGAATAACCAAGAATTAAGTGGGGTTCATGAGAACAGTAAGACTCAGAGAAAAAAGCAGTTAACATGGGTGGGAGAAGTTTGAAGTTACATAAAATAAATAGGTGCCCTCAAAGACAATGAGGCATGTGTGAAAGAAGAAGCCAGGGGAGGAAGAATGAGGTCCAGAAAACAGAACGAGTGTGATGTGTTTTATGTGGAACAGTAATTTTCTTCAAATTCATTCATCCTCAGAGAGCATCTGATAAAAATCATTTCCTTCCAAAGGCAAGTTACTTCCAAACATATTTGAATTTATAGGCAAGGTGTTTCAGTCTGATATGACAGGTGACCCATCATAGTTACAAAGTACCATAGGTATTTTTATGTTGGTCATTGCTTTTTTGATTTTGAAGGTGGGAGACCCTGAATGAAGATTTCTCATTTATCTGGTAGTGCTTGGACAGTCACTGCTTTTTATTAGATACTCCTTGGTAGGTAAATAAAATAAAAAGGTAGAAGGTGGTGAATTTTTTCCTCCAGCTTGCTCTGGAAGATGTAATAACTGGAGGGCAATTCAAAGACGAAAGAAGTCTTGATGTATGAAATGTTACCCTATCCGAATATGATCTGATTCATCACAGGAGATAGGCTTTTGTCTAAGAAACAACACAGAGCAAAAACCTTCTGTTTTTGTGTTTTTGTTTTTGTTTGATTTCTCTGAAACACATGTAAAGATAAACTATGTGTTTCTATGTTGTGCTGAGTCCAGGGAAGTAGGGCCTTATCAATTCCGCTCCCTGCCTGGATTGCCCTTTTGACCCTATGAGTTCTAGACATTTCCAGGGCAGTTATTGAGAATTTATTAATAGTCTAGAATTTGATCAGTTTTTGTAAATTCTGAATATTCAAAAGTAATCCATATGTTCTGCAGATACAAAGTTTGGTATAAACCTTATTTTAATGCTACAATTATATTTCTCTATTACCAACTGAGATAGGTATATAAAATCTTCTACTTTAACTGAGGCTAAATGAATTTATATTTTATCATTGTTTTTCTGATAATTGGGTTTTATATATCCCTATCTTTTATTCAGCCTTCTGATTTTTTGATATTTCCTTGTTTCCCTTTTATGTTCCTGTTATTTAGGTTTACTTTGCAATTTTCTTTTTTTTAAAACTTATTTATCTTAAGAGATAGAGACAGTGCAGTTGGGAGAGGGGGAGAAAGAGAGAGGGAGTGGGGGGGGAGAGAGAGAGAGAGAGAGAGAGAGAGAGAGAGAGAATCCCTAGCAGACTCCACACCATCAGCATGGAGCCCAATGTGGGGCTAGAACTCATGAACCGTGGGACCATGACCTGAGTTGAAATCACGAGTGGGATGCATAACTGACTGAGTCACCCATGCCTCCCCGCCTTTTTTTTTTTTGCAATTTTCTATTTTTACTTGGCATTTCTTTTCTTCTAGTGGTTATATGAACTCATACTTTTCTCTCTTTTAAAAATTTTGTTTTTGTTTTTGTTTTTTTTGCAACTTGAGTGCCTGCTGTGTTCCAGGTAGCAAGCTGAGAGCTTTGCGTATGTTGTTTAATATTGGCAGCAGCCTTGTAGATATTAGTACCACATTTTTTTAAAATGAGGAAATAGATTCCTTGACATTAAGTCTCTTGCTTTAAAGCACAAAGCACTTTAAATTTGTGTTTTAAAGGCCCACCTTAGCATCCATTGTGGAGGACAGATTGCAGGGACCACATGGATATGGGGAAACTGCTTGAGAATGCTCTTCCATCCATCCAGCAAGATGTAATTGTGGCTTGGATCAGGCTTGTCGTAATGGAGGTGAAACTACGTGAATATATTTAAGAAATGTATAGGGGAGACAGTGTCATGAAGAGGAATGGATGACTGATAATTCTCATGAGAAACAAAGATTTCATTTTCTTATTTGTCAAAGTATCCCAGTTATCTGGTAGCACCCTTCTCTTTCTGGAACACTGCCTGCCTCAGGAGCTATGAGCTCACTCAGCATCCCATTTACTCCAGGGACAAATGAGACTAAAAATGGGTTCCTCTGCTCATGCCACTCATGAGGCTGGCATTCTGTTTAATGAAGTTCATGGCAGATTCTTTCTTTTCTTTTCATGTGTTTTTCTAATTAATCAATTCATTAATTTTTCTTTTATAGTTTATTGTCAAGTTGGTTTCCATATAACGCCGAGTGCTCATCCCAACAAGTGCCCTCCTCCATACCCATCACCCCTCTTCCACTCTCCTCCACCCCCCTCAGCCCTCAGTTTGTCCTCAGTATTCAATAGTCTCTCATGGTTTGCCTCCCTCCTTCTCCCCAACTATTTTCCCCTTCTTCTCCCCCATGGTCCTCTGTTAAGCTTCTCCTGCTCCACTTACAAGTGAAAAAATAATGGTATCTGTCCTTCTCTACCTGACTTATTTCACTTAACATAACACCTTGAGTTCCATCCATGCCGCTACACATGGCCAGATTTCATTCTTTCTCATTGCCTTGTAGTATTCCACTGTATAGATCAACCACATCTTCTTGATCCATTTGTCCATTGGTGGACACTTAGGCTCTTTCCATGTTTTGGCTATTGTTGAAAGTGCTGCTATGAACATTGCAGTACTCGTGCCCCTATGCATCAGCACTCCTGTATCCCTTGGGTAAATTCCTAGCAGTGTTACTGCTGGGTCATAGGGGAGTTCTATGGTTAAATTTTTGAGGAACCTCCACCCTGTTTTCCAGAGGGGCTGCACCCGTTTACATTCCTACCAACGGTGTAGGAGGGTGCCCGTTTTTCCACATGCTCGCCAGCATCTATAGTCTCCTGATTTGTTCATATTCACCACTCTGACTGGCATGAGATAGTATCTCAGCGTGGTTTTGATCTGTATTTCCCTGATGATGAGGGACGGTGAGGATCATTTCATGTGTCTGTTGGCCATCTAGATGTCCTCTTTGGAGAAGTGTCTGTTCATGTCTTCTGCCCATATCTTTACCGGATTATTTGTTTTTTTGGGTATGGAGTTTGGTGAGTTCCTTATAGATTTTGGATACTAGCCTTTTATCTGATATGTCATTTGTCTTTTCAATGGTAGATTATAAATGCTGCTTCTCTTAGGACTCACAAGGTAATACGGGATTGAGAATGCAGATTCTAGAGCCAGATTCTAGGTCTGGGTTTCAGTTTTGGCATTGTCAGAGTGGTTTGTGTCAAACTATGTAATTGTTTTTGACTTACTTCTCTATACCTGTAAAATGAGGCCAATTCTAGTACCTCCTTCATTGGCATGTTGCAAGGCTTGAGTTGCAATTTACCAAGTACTTAGAACAACACCTGGCACTTTGTAAGTGTTCTGATGTTAGTTACAATTATTAATCTGATTTTGCTGTGGCTGGGGATCTGCTAGGCATATTGTCTACTTACTTTCCTGGCAATCACTTCCAATTTCAGTAATTTTTTTTCTCTTCTTTGTTTCCACATATGCCATACATTGCATAATTAATTTTTTCTGGCTTATGAGTATTACCTAATTTAAAAAATTAATGTTTTACTCTATTTAAAAACAATTAGTCTGAAATCCACAGACAGGGCAGCAGGAATGGTTGCTGAACTCTCCAGCCCAAGTGCAGCTGCATTCCACGTGCAGTATTTCCTCTGCAGTAAAGCATCAGTTCTAATCATTTTTTTAAATTTTAATATTCATTTATTTTTGAGAGAGAGAGAGAGACAGAACGTGAGCAGGAGAGGAGCAGAGAGAGAGGGAAACACAGAATCCAGAGCAGGCTCCAGGCTCTGAACTGTCAGCACAGAGCCCGATGCCTGGCTCAAGCACACAAACCCTGTGATCATGACCTGAACCGAAGTCGGACGCCCAACCAACTGAGCCACCCAGGTGACCTAACATCAGTTCTAATCTTAAAGCCAATCAGCTAGTTGAGTTGGAACCAACCAGATTATCTAAAAATAATCTTCTGCGTTTAAGGTTAACTGATTATAGACTTTTATCACATCTACAAAATATCTTCAGGAAAGCTTAGATTGTGTGTGAATGAATAATGGGGCTATAATCTAGCCAAGTTGGTAAAATGAAACTGAGCGTCACAGAAAACAATACTTAAAATCTCCTAGAAACTAGTTTGTTTCTTTGCCGGGGAGGGGGAGGAGGTTATATGGTCTAGGAATACAATCTTTGAGAAATCCATTTCAAGCAGCTGGAAAACATTTTTCTAACCCTGAAGCTTGCTATTTGAATTTTAAAAGTAGCTGATGAGTTTTGCTATTTCAGATGCACATATTCTGTATTAATTTCTTATCCTCCTTCTTCCCAGTGTTCGCGTCCCCAACACAATTTAATGCATTCTGAATCAGGTGACAGAGGCTTCTGTTAATTTTTGGTTGTGCAGTTTTCTGTAGAGCTTTGTTTTCCAACACATTTAAAAAAATTCATAAACCTCTTTACCTCTATTCTTTTGTTAGCTCTTCTCTTCTAAGAAAAGAGGAGAAGCTACAATGTCTTCTCTTATTTTGGTAATATTATATCCCTGAATGTACTTCTATGTAGTACCACCCACCTTCATCCATTACCGTACTCTGCAAGGGCTGGTCAGGACTTCCTGTTCTTCAGGGATCTCTGGCCAGTGGCAAAGCCATTCAAGTAAATAATGCTTTTACACTGTGTGGGTTGACTTTGTTGATCCTACAAAAATAAGATGCGTTGTATTTTGAGGGGAGACCATCCCAGTGATGTTACTTTAGTTGTCTGATTTTAATTTAGAATGTTCACTTCTAGTTAGACTAATCTTCAGTAAATTGAAAGCAGCTGGGGGTAAGACCAAAACAACAGAGAAAATCTAGGGGAGTCAGCGACTCACTGATGCCAGTCAGAACAGCATGCTGTGTGGAGAGAAGGAGTTCCACCAATAGAGGAAAAAGAAGGCTCAAACAAGTATCAGTCAATTGAATGACAGTCATGTAAGAGAAAAGGAAATATCAGGGAAATGGCAAAAGCCACAAAAGCTAAGCAAGTGGGGAGAAGGCTGTAAAGCAAATGATGTGATGTCTGGAAAAATAGGGCCAAAGGACTTTGAGAAGGGACAGTTTATTTTTCTCAACTGTGATGTCCTGTGTTCATTAACATTATGTTTGGTCAAAAGCCCCTAAGAATTACTTCATTGGGATACTTTTTTTAACTGGCCGTTAATCTATTTCACCTCCATTAACTCAAATAAGTTTTTTCTCATCGGTTTATTTCACTTTTTTGGGATACACTCAAAATCAGAGGTTCTCACAGTATGGCCCTTGAACTGCTGTACTAATATGATCCGGAAACTTGTAGGCTGGACTAGGAATGCTGCGTGTGGGGCCCAGCAATCTGCTTTCTTAAGGCCTCCAGAAAATTCTGACATAAGCTCAAGTTGAAGAGCTACTGGTTAAAATATAAAAACCTGTCTTCAAGGATGCTAACTTTCAGTGTTGCATACAGAAATTTTCATTTCTTGAGTTCCTGTTAGAGGATGCTTAGCCTAGTGCCTAGTCCATTGTTTCTTGTAGGTCTGTTTATTTTGCGATATAGTCTCCACTCATATCTTTTCTGTTCCTGAAAGAATAAACAGAAATTTTATCCTTGGCTGCTAAGCGGAAGTACAAAAGTTTTCCTAGTTTTTCTGGTCTTTTGTATCTTGGTGCTGTCCTTAGAATAAATTCAACTTCTTTACTGGTCTGAAGGACACATAAGATTCATATCTGGGGGGATTTGATATATTGCAAATGTCCCTTGGGTTCATTTCAATAGAATTTATAATCAGGTTCTCTAATACACTCGTGCTGGGGGGTGACTCTCTCAGTCTTTTGAAGTGATGCTTGGTAAATCTTCCTTGAAGGGATCCTCTTACAGAAGTCATGTGTACTTGTTCATTCTTGTGCACACTATCTGGTAGTTTTCATGAGACATAAAATAGACTCAATAGTGGTAGTGACTTCCTTTCAGTGTCCCCTTCCTTCCCTCTATATTACTGGACAATTTTAACCCAATCTTGTTTTTTTTTCTTCTTCTGATATCCTGCTTGTAAGACATGTCAGATACATTCTCCATGTGTATTACAGATTTCTTTCTACATTCAGTAATGATGAAAGGATGGAGTAAATGCAGTAGGAGCATAGGTTTATTAGTTGAAAGCTAAGAGGTTTCTGATGGCTCTAATTTTCCCTGTGGAGTAGGAAGTGAGGTCATCCATTGGCATTTGGGGCAGACAGTAGTGAATTGGAGACATGGAAAAATATGGTCTCATAAGTGGTTAAAATGTGTAAATAGTCCTAAGCCATGCTGAGTCCCCATTTGTTCTGTTTCTGTGCCCTACCTTTCTCCAGTACCTCCCGATGTTCCCATGATCCAGCATCTAGAGAATTGCTCTGTCTGGCACTAATGCTCCCTGTGACCTTTTTGTCTGATCAGTGGATGGCCATTTTTTACTGGTAGCTAAGTATTTTGAAGAGTACCATGATTAGAGATTTTAATGAGAGAGGAAACATTTGACATCGATGTCATATAGAGAGGGACAGTGAAATGACCTCAGAAATACCATATGATTCCTGAAGGCTGTATCACTGGTTTGGTTGCTGATGGTCATTGTGAATTTATGGTCTTCATGATTATGGGATTTCCTCAGGTGCAGGCAAGGAGAAAGCAGATAGTTAAGTCCATCAGGGTTTGGGGGTTTAGAAGAAGAGTTCAATGAAAAGATAAAGACTCAGAAAATAATTCTTATCTCCATTATATCAAGAAAGCTTGTGAAAAAAATAAAATGAATATAATTAGGGTGTTCTTTCAAGGGAAGCTTGAAGATGTCTTAAGTACTCTTCTAAGGGTTTTTTTCAATTAGTGAATTTTTTGGAAAAAGTTTTTAATGTTTATTTATTTTTGAGAGAGAAAAAAAGACAGCAAGTGAACAGGGGAGGGATAGAGCGAGAGGAGACACAGAATCCAAAGCAGACTCCAGGCTCTGAGCTGTCAGCACAGAGACCAACACGGGTCTGGAGCTCACTAATTGTGAGATCATGACCTGAGCTGAAGTCTGATGCTTAACTGACTGAGCCACCCATGTGCCCCCAATACATGAGTTTTTATCTTTCCTTATCTTTGAGCTACTTTACAACTCTGAAAGTTGTATAAAACTGATTATAATGAATATATTTTTTGTCCATAAAGCTGCATACTAATTTTGTCCAATAGAGCTATAATTTGTGCTTATCATGTGGATACGTATTAGTTTTATATCTTGTAGCACATTTATTTCATCATTCTTGACTGCCCACATATATGTTTGTTCTTCGGCTCCTCCTGTGAATTAGTTTTATATATCTTACTGGATTCCTCATTAATTAATGAGTGAAGCAAAATCTTTGAAATGAAACATGTTCATTTTAGGTTTGCATGTGAGTCATGAATATATGTTCTATAAAAATATATCTATAAAGTATATATAGAAAAATTATATAAAATGTTCATACATACAAATAGAATAACAAACAGTTTATGCTTCTCTTTTTTCTACCGGTCAGGCTGGCATTGTCTATCAATAGATGCATTCATTCATTCATTTGCTCACTCAGTAGATCTTTACAGAACACTTACCATGTGCTAGATCTGGAGTTTGATTTAATGTTTCTATGGACAGTTCATGCCCGGACCTCTTAACCCCAATCATTGTTCTGACCTCTTCTTAGCATCCATCACTTGCTAGTGTAACTTTTTGGGTACACTCTGCTATGTGGGTTGTGATGACCAAGTATTGATTTCTTAATTTTTTAGAAAGAAAACCTTTTTNTGCGTGAGCCAGTGTAGGGGGACGGAGATAGCCCTGGGACTAGAACCTAGACCTCTTCATTGATGGCTGATGGCCCTCGTCCTTTCTCTTCATACGGGTCCTTACTGGGGTGGCCTGTACCAAATATTTATCTATTTACTTTGCCTTCTAAGAAGGCAGAATGGAGCTGTAGTGGTCAGGGGAAGTTTGCATGAATAAAATAAGTAAAAGAGTTCTGTTAAGTTTACCAAGAACATGACAGAAGGTGCAATGAAGTTAGAATAGCTGAGCAGAGGAGTTTTTGTGTACTTTCTAAACATTTGCTCTTTTGCCATTTTCCTCAGAGACCTATTTGCTATTCTTTGCAGACTGGGTCGATCCATTTATATTCATTTGAATGCTTGTTTCTCTTTTCCCTTGTTCATTTTCTCTGTAGCCTTCAGTCATTCCTGACAAGGTGATTTTAGCCTCATTTTCTGTTGGTTCTTATTTCATTTTCTTCCAAGAGATGAAAAATTCCACTTTAACTGGAAAAAAAAGTAGACTACTTCACAAAACTTTCAGTCTTGAAGACTGGAGAAAAGATTTGTGGTTTGCAAGACAGAAAGACTCTTGAATATAAAATAAAGAGAGATAAGTTATATTAAGAGAAAGAATAAAATATACTCTAATTAGAACCATTGTCAGCCACATAAAATCTGAAATATTATCTTTAAATTAAAATACTCCACAAATCTTAAAAATAGGTGTCCCTATTTGATCCTGAAGTAATAACACTTATCTAAGTTGTTCAAGACAAAAAATAAAATCCTCCCAGGTCTTTCTGATGAAAGCCCTGAGAATTGTGTTCTTTTACAAATAAAGAAACAGACTCTTCAAAAACATAAAACATGCTTTGAATATATCACCCAAATGCAAGTTGCGCTTTGAAAAAAAATGAGCTACTCACAAATGAATTTAAGAACTGAGTTTAACTGAAATTTTAAGAATTATGCGGTTATATCTGTTATGATTTTATTTTCATGACAATTTCATATATATTTAAAGATAGGCCTAAGTTTAAACTCAGGATAATCAAGAATTTATTTAATAAGAAGACTAGTTTAAAGAGTTTGTGAAAAACATGTTTTGAGGAGAAACATGTCTTATATTGGAAAATGCAAGAATAAGTATAAAAGAAAAGCCAGAAGCCACTATCAAGCTTTTCCAAGGCTGCAGGGATTGATTTTTCAAGCGTTCCACTGAGATAGGTGGGGAATTACATATGGTCCTGATAAGGCTTCAGCAGAGGAAGCCAATTAATCACATCTCCTTTGCAGTTTTCCTTTTCTTGAAACAGTTCACCTCCTTCCTATATGCTCCCTACAATCTCTGATGGTCAGGCATATGCCCAGGGAAAGCCTCACAGCAAATGGATCCTGAGTCAGATAGATTAATTCTGCCTACTTTGAAATGAATGCAGCAGTTCCTTCAAGAGAACTCGGTTCCAAGACCTGGAGCTGTTGTGAATAATCCCTTTTGTCACTGAAGTAGCTGTTTCCCGCTACCACCCCCTCGTTTAATTTAGAAACAAAAAATGATTTACTCATATATACTCTTGGTGACAAGTTTTAGATACAGGTAAAGTTTGATTTAAATATTTAAACAGACAAAGAGTGGTGGGAGTATGGGGAATCAGGTATGAGAGACACTGAGATGGAGGATCAGTGAAAATTGGTATTTGGCTTGATAGTACTTGGCTGGAAGAGCTACCTATAAGGATTTAAGGTCTTTAAGGGGGGAACGGGTGGCCCAGTGTGTTAAGCATCAAGTCTTGATTGCGGCTCAGGTCATGATCTCCCAGTTTGTGGAATCGAGCCCTTCAATGGGCTCAGCGCTGACAGCTTGAGATTCTCTCTCCCCTTCTCCTCCCCTGCTCATGCTCTCTCCCTCTCAGAATAAATAAATAAACATTAAAAAAAAGTTTGAGATCTTGGAGGGGTTTATGAGAGTCGATGGCTGTTAGTTTCCAATAATGCAAATAAATCAAAAAGGACTATATTTTAGAAAAGATGACTATATTCTTTTGTAAGTGACACACTTATGGAAGTTTGTTAAAAGGATAAGGAATGAAGAAAACAACAGTATAGCTAGAAGGGGCTGGTGGAGTGATCTTAGTCAGCTTGGGCTCCTATTACAGAATATTACAGTTAGCATGGCTTAAACAGCAGAAATTTATTTCTCACAGTTCTTGAGTCCCAGAAACCCAAGATCCAGGGACCCATACATCTGATGTCTGGTGAGGGCCTGCTTCTCGGTTCACAGATGGCTTTTTCCACTATGTCCTCATATGGCAAAGGGGCAATTTACTGTGGGACTTCTTTTATAAGAGCACTAATTTCATTCATGAAGGTTCCACCCTCATGATCTAATCACCTTCCAAAGACCCTCATCTCTAAATATCATCGCATTGTGGATTAGTTGTCAACATGTATTTTGGCAGGACACAACCTTTCAGGCTGTAGCAAGAGTCCAATAAGGTTTTGTACTGATATTGAAGACCCAAGTATAATTGCAGAGAGTGTGGAGAAGTTGATGGTAGGTGTGAGAGGGAGAGAATATGAGAGAAGAAATGACCATGAAAGAAGGAGAGAAAAACAAGGGTCTGGAAGATAAGACCTCTGTAGTGGGAGTGAAGGGGGATAAGGTGCCTGGTGCTGTGTTGAGTGTTTCTCATTTATCTTTCACTTAATCCTCTCACCATCTATGAGACAGTCAGATCACTGTTGCTATTCTGTAATTGGGAAACTGAGGCTTAGAGAGTATAAATCACACAGCCAATCAATCCTGAGACAGAGTGCAAACCCAGGTGTCTTTGGTTACAGAGTATGTTCTTTTCACCTCAGTGTTATCGTAACACTGCCAATATTTAAGCATTTTTATGTATAAAAATATCAATTTTATATGGTCCAGCTTAATAGAATTAGTTGAAATCTAGAAGAAATAAAGTAGGAAAACCCTTGATTGTTGTCTTTGATAATGCCAGGAAGTCATAGTGGAAAACAGTGAGTATACTCTGGCTACTTTATGAGGAGAAATTATGTGATAAATGATATTTACTTGACTTATAACATTTTTAGGGGGCCACAGAACAAAGTGATGAAGCCACATGGTCAAGGGCAAGACCTCTCCCCTTCTGAGGGCTGTTTTAGAAATTTAAATTCAAGATGACAAAGGCTAGTCATTTCTCATCTCTAAAGTTCTCCTTTCTGTTTTTTCTTAATGGCATCAAGTGTTACCCATGCTAGCATAGTACTACCATCATGAAGTCTGGGAACTATCATTTGATTCATTGAGATTCAGATTGATTAACTCACTCTTCTCCCTCTCTACTCTGTCCCTAAACCTTTTAGTTTAACACATCTGCCATTTGTTTTCTCATAATTCCTCCAGAACCCTTTTCCCCTAATCTCACCTTTTTTTTTAAATTAAAATTAAAAAAATTTAAATTTATTTTATTTATCCTAATTTTAAATAAGATATCTTTTATCTACCATTTCCTTCTTGCCTTTGTTCCCCACATCACTATGGAGAGGAGGGTGATGTTGGGGTTAGTTAACATACAGTGCAATATTGGTTTCAGGAGTAGAATTCAGTGATTCATTACTTACAACACCCAGCGCATATCACAAGTGCCCTCATTAATATCCATCACCATCTAGCCCTTTCCCCACTCACATCTCTCCATCAACCCTCAGTTTCTTCTATTGTTAAGAGTCACTTGTGATTTGTTTCCCCCTCTTATCTTTCCCTTCTTTCTCCCATGTTCATCTGTTTTGTTTATTAAATTTCACATGGTATTTGTCTTTCTGTTTGACTTATTTCACGTAGCATAATACATTCTAGCTCTGCCATCATTGTCAATGGCAAGATTTCTCTTTTCTTCTTTCATAGTTTGTTGTCAAGATGGTTTCCATATAACACGCAGTGTTTATCCCAATAAGTGCCCTCCTCCATTCCCATCACTCCCTGCCTCCCTCCTCCACCCCTATCACCCCTCATTTTGTTCTCAGTGTTTGTGGTTTGCCTCCCTCCCTCTCCCCAACTATTTCCCCCATCTTCTCCCCCATGATCCTTTGCTAAGTTTTTCCTAATCTACCTATACGTGCAAACATTGGTATCTGTCTTTCTCTGCCTGACTTATTTCGCTCAGGATAACACTCTCAGGTTCCATCCATGTTGCTACACATGGCCAGATTTCATTCTTTCTCACAGAGATGTAGTATTCCATTGTATAGATGAACTGCATCTTCTTGATCCATTTGTCAGTTGATGGACACTTACACTCTTTCCATGTTTTGGCTATTGTTGGGAGTGCTGCTATGAACATTGGGGTACCTGTTCCCCTATGCATCAGCACTCCCATATCCCTCGGGTAAATTTCTAGCAGTGCTACTGCTGGGTCATTTTTTCCCCCTGGGCTCACATCGGCTCCCCGCACAGGGGTCTCCTTCCCATCCCTCTGTGTCTCGGGTCCTGGCCCATTTTTATCTTCCCCAGTTCTCACTCACGCACCTATGAGGTTGTCTTCTTAGTGGACTGTCTCTTTTCCTCCCAGGCTCCTGCAGTTCAGTGTCCTGTGGCTTCAGCCCTTTTCTGTTTGAGAGATGGGGGCAAGTGAAATGTATGGAGCTCCCTACTTCTCTGCCATTCTGCTTCAACTCCCAATGGCAAGATTTCATTCTTTTTGATGGCTGAGTAATATCCCATTGTGTGCTTATATGTGTGTGTGGGCTCTCTCCATAGTCTGGCTATTGTGGATAATGCTTCTGTAATATTAGGGTGCATATAGCCCTTTGAATCTGTATCTTTGCATCCTCTGGGTAATTAATAGTGCAATTGCTGGATCATAGGGTAGTCTATTTTTAGTTTTTTGAGGAGCCTCCATGCTATTTTCCAGAGAGACTACACCAGTTTTCATTTCCACTAACAGTAAAAAAGGGTTCCAATTTCTCTGTATCCTTGCCAACACCTATTGTTTCTTGTATTGTTAATTTTGTCTACTCTGACAGGTGTGAGGTGATACCTCTTCATGGTTTTGATTTGTATTTCCCTGATGGTGAGTGATGTTGAGCATTCTTTCATGTGTCTGTTAGCCATCTCGATGTCTTCTTTGAAAAATAATCTGTTTATGTCCTGCTCATTTCTTTACTAGATTATTTGTTTTATTTGTTTTTTGTGTGTTGAGTTTGACAAAGGAGGAAAGAATATCTAGTGGAATAAAAGATAGTCTCTTCAACAGATGGTGTTGGTAAAACTGGGTGGTGACATGCCAAAGAATGAAACTTGGCCACTTTCTTCAACCAACACAAACATAAATTCAAAATGGCTGAAATACCTAAACATGAGATAGGAAACCATCAAAATCCTGGAGGAAAACATAGGCAGTAACCTCTTTGGCCTCAGCTGAACAAGTTTTTACTAGACCCATCGCCAAAGGCTAGAGAAACAAAAGCAAACGTGAACTACTGAGACTTCATCACAATAAAATAACTTATGCACAGTGAATAAAACAATTAACAAAACTAAAAAGCAACCAACAGAAGAAAGTGTTTGCAAATGACGTTGGATAAAGAGTTAGTATACAACATCTATAAAGAACTTATTAAATTCAACATTGAATCCTGTCTTTTTAACAGTGGCTTAGTTTTCTAGTTCCTTTTCAAACATTGGTACTTTCATAACCTCCACAGGCAGAATCTGTGATTCCCCCTGTGTCCTCTTATAACAGTGCTCTTCATGATGGTGTGGATTTCATGTGTTCTTACATTAAAGTGTAGGTGTGACCGCTTTATCTCTCCTACTTTTCCTCCACAGGTCAGTGCCAGCCTCTCTCCCATGGTTTGTTTTTCCTGAAGCATCCAGCACTGTCACTTATAGCAGGTGTTTAGTACTTGTTTTAAAAGTTTAGCAAACTTTTTAGCTCCACCGAGAGGTTAAGTGACAGTGATTGACTTAATACTTTGACGTTAGTCAAAGAAATAACGGGTAAAAAAAAAATGGTGGGTTAGAGAATTTTGGGAAAAGTTAATGGGAGGAAAATAGAAAGCAAGGCATTAGAAAGCCATTTAAATTATTTAGTTAACAAACCTTTCTTGAGTACCTACAATGCAGACGGCAGTATTCCAGGCCCTGAGAGTACAGCATTAAACAATTAGATAAGGTTTCTTATCTAATCTAAGAGAGGAGAGAGAGATACAACAAGCACATACATATGTGAAATGGCAGGTTGTCATTGGGAAATAGCTTCTCCTTACATAAAGGGGTTAGAAAAAGCTTAGGGCCAAAGCTGCCACCACAGGGCAAAAGTGCCCTACAGCTAGTGAGGTAGTGTAATGAGATCACAAGTAACTTGTTATATCACCTGCAGGAAATTACTATCCTTCTAGTGCCAATGTACCTTGATTACAAACTCAACCAACTCCCCAGACCCTTTGCTTCTTACACACACAAGTTAATGATTCCTCTCTGATTGTTTTCTTCATGATCATCATGTATGTAAGATCTTGAGAGCTCAGTGAATATGGAGATGAAACCACTGTCTTCTCTCTTCAGAGACATTAGCCTCTCATCTTCAGTTCTGTGTCCTCTTTCTTGCTGGATATGAGAGAACTCCAGATTCATAGTCTGTGATGTGTGGTGAATGCTATAAGACAAATAAATCAGGGTAGGGACCCAGTGAATTTTTGGGATGGGAGGCACAAGAGGGGGTGGTCAGTGAGGGTTTAATTTGAGCAGAGATCAAAATGAAATAAGGGATTTCTGGACAAATGACACTCTACCAGAGGACATTTAAGAGCTGAAGCTTATCGTGGAATGTTTGACATGTGCTCAGCATGTTGGAGGAAGAGCAAGTACACCAGTATGGCTGGGTCAGAAAGATGGCAGGGAGGATGCTGGAGATAGGGTCAAAGAGTGTCATACTGTGATTTAAGAGAACCACAAAGAACTGGCTTGCCCTCTTAGACCTGTCCACTGCTGTGCTATTCATGTGCAAACAGGCTTTTTGACATAGATGTGATTTGCTGATTGGGAGTAACACTTACTCATCGACATACCATATTTCTATAGAGTGGAGTTCTTCTAACTCCCAGGAGTTCACAGCATTGGTGACTGTGACAGCTCTTGCGCACCTCCTGGGTGGGTAGGATAGGTCAGGCTTGTTTTAGGTGACCAGCTGTCTCCATTTAAGGGAAGAGAATGAAAAAGTTTGGATTTGGCCTCAGTTCCTTATGGCAGTCTTCGAACCAACTTTATAAAGCTTTGTACTCTGTACAATAAAATGGTAGTTCATCTGCCTTGGTCACTTCTTTGGGTACCTAAGACTTCCAGCGGACCAGAAAGTAGTGAGAGGCTTACCAACTTCCCTGCAGAGGTGCTATCCCAGCAGTCAGATTTTTGTGTCAGCCTTCCTTTTTCAAATCTCTTTCTCATCTCTCATTGCAGGGTGTCTCAACTTTGACATTACTGACATTCGGTGCTAGATGGTTCTTTGTTGTGAAGGTTGGTCTGGGCACAGGGGGTGTTTGCAGCATCATTGGTCTCTACCCCCTAGATGCTGGGAACAACTCCAGTCACCAGACATTTGCAAAATGTCCCCCTGGGATCAAAACTGCTCACAGTAGAGACCAGTATCGTAATGAACACAGGGACTTTGGAGAATGGAAGATTCCAGAAAGAGAGCAATGACTATGTGCTCCATAGTTAAACAAACAATTACCTTCCTCCCTGGGAAATCAGAAATATTCCATAGCATACTATTATTTTCTTCCCAAAACTATAGACGGACCCTTTATTTTTATTTTTAAAGTTCCATTTTTATTGTTTACAAACGGTGGCTCAAATAACCAATGCATTTGAAAATCATTTTTCCCCCAAGTGAGAATAACAAATAAAAAAAATTGCAAGACTTTTTTCTCTACAAAAAATTGTAGGCTTTTTTTTCCTCTTATGACCAGACAGTTTTTCTGTAGTCAAGATGGTAAATGGCTTGTGCATGAAGATGATTTTAACTATAGGGTGTTGAAACATCCACGTCAAATAACTATCTTTGATGTATATTCATTCTTCCTCTGCAGGCGTTTCATGGTACAGAATACCTTCCCTTTATATCTTTTTCTCTGTAGCTTCAACAGAATATTCTAAATTACCACACCGGTGGCCTTCTTCAGGCTTTTCTAAGGGAGAAAGGACAAAATTGTTTTGGGAAGTGATCTTTGATTTTTAGTGGGTGAAGTATTTATCCTCCCCATTTAACCCACTTAGTAGCAGGTAAAGACATAGGGATCCAAGGACCCTGTCACTGCTCCAACTAATTGAACACATGGAATAGGGCATTCAGGGTCAAGGTGTCTTTATACTCATTAGATGTGATGAATATGCCAAACTCATTTCCCATAAAGCTCATTTTTATGCCATCCCTAGCTCATATTATCAACTTATTTTTTAAAAAGAATTTTGTTTAGTATTTATTTTTGAGAGAGAGAGAGAGAGAATGAATCCAAAGCAGGCTCCAGACTCTGAGCTGTCAGCACAGAGCCTGACACAGGGCTAAACCCATGAACTACGACATCATGACCTGAGCAAAGTCAGAGGCTCAACCAACTGAGCCACCCAGGCGCCCCTCGTATTATCAGCTTATATTTGATAATATTTCTAAAAAATTTCTGACGTGCCAAAATAGTAGTCAAGTACCCTAAATAAGGCTCTTTTGGCATTTCAAAAATTTTCTTTATTACTAGTTTTGTTTTTCTTTATTTTACTCATTTGGATTCGTGTAAGGAATTTAGCAAACAGTGTTTTAGTTGCCAATTGGCACTGTTAGCACTTACCTTTCTCTTCAATTTTGGAAACCTCTAAGTTCTGTAAAGTCATTGATGATTTTAGAAAGCAGGTGTCTAGTGAGAAAGGACTTGGAACTTGCTGTAAATCGTTCCCTGACAATATTCATATATACTGCTGCAGCTAGAAGGTCAAACAAAATATTCACCATTTTCAAGGGAGATACTGAAAATAAGTTTATCTTTCCTGCTTCTACAGGTTGTGAGGTATCTACACTGGAAATATGGTGGGCATTTTTGGTCACTTAACAACAGAAAACATAGTAGAGGTACAGGAAGCCAGAAGGAAAGGCAACTGGAGAAAGAGAGAGAGAGAGATTACATGGGCACACACATGACTCCCCATGTATTAAGCATGGTTGTGAGGAAGAAGAGTTTGGGGAACTGGGTAAAGTTGGGGATCCTCTATGAGAGGTATTATAAATATTAGACCTGCATTTGGAAAACCAAAGACACAGCAGAAGCAACCTAGAAAATGAGAGAAGGACATATCCAAAAATTCTTATTTGCACATCTAGATGTTGATAATTAGGATAAAGTTAATTGTTGTAATTTTCAACCACTAGCTTCTATACTTCACATATCCATCCTTTCAATTGCTACTAAAGAGAAAAATCTAGTAAAGTCCTTTTAGAAAACACAATGCCTTTAATCTCTAAACTGAATGGTCATTTAATTTCTGGATGGGGTTGAGGGATACCTGGAGGCTAGATTGAATCACTGGCTTCATTGCTGATGTCTGTAAATAATAACAGTTATTAATATTTATATAGCACTTACTGGGCCAGGTACTCCAATTTAGTGCTTATGGAAAACTTATAGGTGGGCAGGTGTTCCTCTTACTCCCAGTTCACAAGTGAGGACTCTTAGGTACAGGGAGGTCTCCTTGCCCAGGGTCACAGGTTAGTGAATGAAAGAGGTGGTATTTGAATCCAATGACTGCGGTTCCCCCTCTGCAATCTTAACCACATGTAAACTATCTACTTCCTATCAGAAGAATCGCAGTGATTCCCATGAAGCAGCAATTTAAGGAGAGCAGTGTGCAAACTGTCCAGGGATGATCAGGAGTAATGGAGGAAATAATCTAACAATTAGATCACATGTAATAGGGATCAGCACAAGTAACATTTAAGGCTCCAAGTAGAGTCACAAATGTGAAGATGGTAGCTGCTCTAAACCAAGTATTAATATGTGGTTTTATCCGGAAAACCTTATGGGATCTTTACTTTTTTCGCCCTAGTGTTCTTTTCAGAAGTTATGTTTATAAAACCTTTCAAACTCTTAGCTTGAAAGTGCATATACTCTGACAAATAACATTTCCCTTTGAAGTGACAGTTTTAGAGGAGTTTAAAGTGAATATTTGAGCTAAAGTGTGTCTTAAAAATACCATGACACACCAGAGGCAGAAATGCTCATAGGTCAAAACAAGGCTATGGGAATGTTTTAGAGAGAGTAGAGGCCCTGAATTATTTAGAGATGAGGGGCATTGTGTTTTTACCAGGACTTTTCTGATTTCCCAAACTTTCTCTTCCCCAGGTGATTTGAAGGAGAACTCTGAAAGGTCGGTGCTGATACCTGAATATAATGGCAAATAATTGTGTCCCAATGATAAAAACACCCCTCACCCAATTAGAATGGCCATTTTCCTCTTTAAAGGACGTATCTAGATAAAAATGTGGTTTGTTGGTTTAGTCCAATTGTTTTCAATCACTTTCAAATCAATTCTAGGCATTCTTTCTTCAAAGAATCCTAATACATATAACACACAAAACCTTGCTATTGAAGCTAATGGGGGGTGGAAATGGAAAGTCCTTTTTGGGTTACAACCTGTCCCTTCCTTTTAGATGCAGCCTATGTGTCCTAAAGGCAACCCAGACATTCCATGTGGAATTGAAAGCACATTTGATCAACTTCTGCTTTAGCTTGTTGTAAACTGTGGCTAAAATGTTGAAATAATAAGGCATAAAAGATTATTATATACCCTCAGACTCCCATTTTGAAAAATAGGCATTTTTAAGTTTTGTCAAACCAGTACCTTTTGAATATTATCATTATTCAAAGTAGGCTAAATTCATGTTCTCTAAACTGTATTGGCAAAGAACACCATATTGATTTCTCTTTATTCAGTTCCATTTAGTAGACATTATCTTTCTCTTGCATTCTTTGTGGCAACAACAGTAACAGAATTTATAAAGCTGTCTAGATGGCAAGGAGCAAATATGCTACAGTTACTTTGAGCCTGAATCTATTCTATAGTTTTTTTTTTCCACTTGAAGAGATTGAACATATTGTGTTACTTGTAATAAAACCTAGCATTATTGGAAAGAATGCCAGTCCCAAGAACCAAAGAAGTCAAATGATCTATTTTCTTTAATCTTTTTCTAAATCATTTTTCTCTTCAAGTGTTTTCTCACCTACTGAGAAAACTCTACGGAAAACTCTGGGTCCCCATCTAGTCTACTTTCTTGAGTTCCGAAATGAAGGTGTTCTTGTTTGATTTAATCATTGACATAAGTTTATAGCACCTGCTTCTTGCTAGGCCCTAAGCTCTGCTCTAATACCGGAGTGGTGTGAAAACCAGAAGGGGTTAATTGTTCCTGTCCTCATGGAATTTAGACTAGATGGGGAGACATATTTATAGAACCACATGATATTAAATTATAAATGGTGACAAATGTTATGAAGGAAAGTATAGGAAAGAATAAAATCGTGTACTAGAGACACCTAATTTGGTCCCTGGAAAATGAAAATTCTCTCTGTGGATCTGATGTTGGCTCACTTAATTTAAAATTGGAGTGTTAGGAGCTTGGAGAATTGAAAGTCAAATCAAGAAGTTTCTCACATGGAATGGATCTTCAAGAAAAAAGAGTCTTTGGGAAAGACCTGGAGTTTGGAAGTCCCCCCACAGTACTTTTCTAATTTATGTAAGAAGTAATAGAAGCTACTTTTTGAGAAAGGAGGAATCTAAATGAATTGTGGATTTTTTCTTCTGGCATATAGAAATCATAATGTCACAGTAAATTTGCCGATAGGAAATTCCCTCCAACTGAATTTAGTGTTGGCATATGCTGGACTCCCTACTGTACACTGATGAAAGTGAAACTGTACCATGTTTCTATTTTCTATTTTTCTATTCCTTTTGTTCTACCATCTTATTATCGATTACATTGTATTTACTTAGATATGGCCTATGGCTCTAAATTCCAATGTGATGCTAGATTCTTGTCTGTGCTTTTGTTTGAGAAGTGATTTTGTACATATTAGTTGATTCTTGAATTGTACCTTTCTTCCACCTTTACCTACAGGCTAGTTCTAGGGATTTATCAAGGCTATGATAAATTTATGTTTTCTATTGACTCTCTTCAAGTCGAGCAAATGGATCATGGAAGATTCAGGGCTAGAAGAATCCTAAGTGGAGGAGCCGAAGAAGCATATTTTTGACAGGAAATGTCCTTGCCTATATCTGCTGAAGGTAGACCCAGATTTTAGCTAGCCAAGGTTAAGTGCTTCTGATGGAAATGAGCAGAATAAGAAGTGCAAATAACTAGGGGAAGAGATATGTTTCCATATATATTTGAGGATTTTCATTTTATGTGGGTCAGTAGAAGAGGAATTTGGAAAAAATTAACTTGATAATGTGAAGTTTTTTATCATTAAAATTTCAGGCATTGGACAAAAGTAATGAGATTTGGATATTCATATTTTTGAGGGTATACTTTCTGAGTTATCTTCAAACTTGGTTTGCATCATTTAACCCTTTCAGGTATGCTTAGGAAATATGATGAAAACATGTCTCCGAATGTGAAAATTGTGGGCTTCAGTCCTTACCCATTTTACAGGTTTCTACAACAATACAAAAACATGTTTTTAAATCAAGAGTGGTTCTACCTAGCTGTTTGATTGCTTATATATAAAGTCAGTGTCAGGATTTAGAAAATCAGGAAAAAGAACAAGGTGTGATTTATTACAGGCCTTCAGGCCCCCTTTCACCCTTTTGTCAAGGATGGGTCAGAATTACAGTCAAGGACATTTACTGACTCAAAGCACTAGAGCTTTTTGGTGGGATGCTGACTTGGGCTTCATGACTAGCTTGTAATATAGATATCTGACATCTTTGCTGAGCACCCACATCCCTTTTGTTTTGTCACACTATCCTCCTTTCCCCCGGGAGATCACTCTTTCTCCATTCTGTATGATCCGGATAAAATAGTCACTCAAGATGCACCAGCTCTGTGTCCAATGGTAAGATGTGACTCAAGCAAGACCAGTGGAATGCCTCCTGGGAATTTGAATTTAGGCCAGCGCTCCTTTTCCTGGTTCACTAAGACACACATGATTGGAGGTGAGAGTGGACCCTCTTATTAGGAAATGTTATTCAATAGATTTTAAAAACAATGGAGAGAAGAGTGATTCCAGGATAGGAAGTGTTGGAGTGGAATCATTTTAAATGTTAGAGACATGTAGACACCCTCTCTGAGATGCTGCTCCCCAGGTCCTCAGGGCTGTCCTAATTCCTGTTTTTCCTAAGGATTTCGCTTCTGTGTGGTTATGTTAGACAGAGTATGTTCGGGTTCTCATGATGACATCCCTGACTAACTAGTATGCTTTTGTTATTTCCATTAGGGTTGACTTCCTTTGGATGGATGTCTTCGGCTTGCTCTTCTAATGTCCCTGGAGTGTATGCTCTCTCCCCATGGAAAAGGGCAAAGGGGCTGCCAGACTGGAATTGAGAATAGTCTTTGGGTCAGAGGCACTAAAGGAGTTACTTGGCCTCCACATAATCTAGTTCTGTTTGTCAGGGCTAGAGGTTCTGTACAGGACTTAAAGTATATCCATCAGCAACAACAAAATAAGTATTTGCCCTTCCTGTCTCTTTGTACTAATCTTGCTCATGAATTTGTAGTGGTGCTAGGTCTCCGGTTGAGGTGGAAGAGGTGGAAGAATTGTAACCAAATGTCATTGAGGATGTGACACAATCAAACCATGACCTTGAATGATGTCACATAACTCAATGAGATCAGGAGGGTCTGTATTTTCACTTTACTTAAAGTACTGCTCACAGTCTGCAGTATGATCGTGTCCAGGCAGCACCGGGGCTGCTTAGTCCGAGCTCTGTCTCCTGCATTGTTCAGGCCCCATCATACATTTTGAATCATTGCAGATTATGGTTCTGTTTTAGAGATTTTAAAATTAGACTGACTTTTGGGAAGCAATTGCTTATTATGTGCAGGTTTAGTTCCTGCCCTCACAACTGTGAATAATCTGTTTATATTGTTCTAAGTATTTGCTTGCAAATGTTAGCTTGAGCGATATAAGATTGCTGGTTGGTAGATGAAAAACAGTCTAGTGTTTCATGTGATTGAACTCCTGACACTGAAAGACTGATCTCCTTTCTTATGCTGCCCCCTCAGTAGGCTACACTGGCCTCCTCCCTGTCTTCACATAGATTGTTCTTACCCCAGGGACTTTGACCTTTGTATTTTCTCTGTCTTCCTTGCTCTGCTTTCAGAAAACGGCTCCCATCCCCACTTTCTTCAGAAATTGCATGCAAATGTCACTTTCTCAACGAGGTCTTAATTCAGTTTTCTGTCTAAAATTTCCGTCCCTTGTCCTGACCAAGTGCACATTTTCTAACCCTTTCTCTGCTTCCTATTTTTTTTTCCAATTAAAGCCCACCACCATGTCATCTATTATAGATAGCTGTTATTTTTGTTTATTGTGTATCTCTATTTTACAGTGTATGTTCCAGGTGGGTAGGGATTTTAGTCTATTTTGTTCACTGCTCTATCTCCAGCATCTAAAATAGTGCCTGACACAGTGAATGTTCAACATAATATGCTGACTAAATGTGTGTGAACTGACAGGTAGCTGACAGTGTCCATGGGCCCTGATCTTAGAAAATACCACACTGGGGAATTTTCACTCTATTTTGTCCCTAAAAGGGGATCATGGAGGTCTCTATAGCTATGGCACAGAGGATGAGGGAGAAGCCAAGAAGACAGAATTGTTACCTACTTCTTTTCTGTTCAAACAGGGCAACTAGGCCTTTGTCTCATACACTGCATTTCTGGTAAGATTTCATTAGGAAAAAGTTTTGTACAAATAATAACAATTTGAAGGCACTGATTTGGGATAACCGGAAAAAACATGTTTACAAGTCATCATGTAGTTTTGAGCCTAATATACTGTGATTATCAGTCTTTCTTCACTACCCCACAAGGAGAGTGTAAAGGGGCTGTTGTTGGAGTTAGCTTCAGAAATCTCAAATTCAATGAGCTTCACATTTGACAAATTTTTAAAAAAATGTTCTTGAAATGTGAACGTTATTTTGTTCTAAGGAATTGTTCAAAAAATCCCCTCTCCCTCATTCCTAGGTATATTGTCTATATTAACCAGCTGTTGAAATCCTTAGTGGGGAAAGGGGACAATGGTGTTACTTCAATATTTACTTTTTGCTTGGAAATTGACCTGAGTGCTACACTGGCCGGGTGCCAGTAAGTGGGTATTAGGAATAACAGGTCTTAGTCCACATTTTCCAAGATTCATGTGTATCTAAATACATAATGACTTGAAAATTGTGAGGCCCCCGATGTAAAGATTTTAGAAAAATCTATATGAAGCAAAATGGTGAATCATGCAGAGAAGGTAATCGCAAATGAGATGTCTGTCTCATTTTCTTCTTCCACTAACCTGGCCCACAACCCCACCATATGGCTGCCACTGAGTCATTTAACAAGTTGAATTCACATCTGAGGGTATACTGGCCACAGATGTACAGTACAGGGGCACACAGCTAAATAGTAAGCATGGTTAGGATTAGAACACAGATCACTAAGTGTTGCCTTCATCTCCTATTTCTCCATCATACACTGCTTACCTCTTAAAAATCCTTCAAAAGGGATGGGGCACCTGGGTGACTCTGGGTTAAGTGTCTGAATTCAGCTCATGTCATGATCTCATGGTTCGTGAGTTTGAGCCCTGCATCTGGCTCTGTGCTGACAGCTCAGCGCCTGGAGCCTGCTTCAGATTCTGTGTCTCCCTCTCAATCTGCCCCTTCCCTGCTCACGCTCTGTCTCTGTCTCTTTCTCACGTTTTCTCACTCTCTCAAAAATAAACATTAAACACATTTAAAAACATCCTTCGAAAGGGAAATTGACACTATATGTCAATGTCCAGCTTTGCTTTATTGAAAATGCAAACACATAAAAGCAAACATTACAGGGGAGCCTGGATGGCTCAGTAGGTTGGGTGTCTGACTTTGGCTCAGGCCATGATCTCACAGTTCATGAGTTCGAGCCCCACGTTGGGCTCTGTGCTGAGAGCTCAGAGCCTGGAGCCTGCTTTGGATTCTGTGTCTCCCTCTCTCTCTGCCCCAAGCCCACTCACATTCTGTCTCTCTCTCTCTGTCTCAAAATTAAATAACCATTTTATTTTAAAAAAGCAAACATTACAAACTTTAACTTACCTATCTATATTTACAAATTAAAAGGAAACATGCTAACTAAAATAAGCATCAGTTTAATAATTAACTAATAATTCTTAGAATAGAAGAATAATTCACTAATACTTAACTAATCATAAGAAACAATTATGTTAGAAGAAACACGATTTATCATGCAACTGTAAACACATAAGACTGCCAGGGGGACATAGATAGGGACAGAAAAAAGAAAAGCAGTCTCTATGAGAGTTGGAGCAGGGTAAATAAGTTCTAATGAGGGATGATGAAGGCCTCCAGGTACATAAGAAAGAGGCGAGGTGAAGGGCCCAGAGATCACCTGAAATGGAAAATGGGGCTATTGTAGTGAAATGAGTTTCTCAGATTATTTTATTTTCTTGTCCTTCCATCATTTCTGTTAAACAAGCGTAGTAGTTCTTCACCTGTTTTCATCAAGGAGCCCCTTGAAAATCTGGCTAAAATTATAGACCTTCTTCTCAGAAAAATGCCCATAGGCACAATATTCTCAAAGGCCACACACGGCATGGAGTCAGTAATCTACCTTTCCTTGTTTACCCTTAATTGCATGTAGTCTCTAGCTCACGCCTGCATTCTGCGTGATAGTGGGAACTTAGTCTAGTTCCTGGCACTATGCCATCTCTTAGGTGACCTCTTCATGATTTGGGGTTTAAAAGAACAACAAAAAAACAACTGTTTTTTCCCCTCTTCCTCCTTCTGGGATGTCATTGTAAAGTCTTTGGCCCTGCATCTTGTTTTTGGTCTGCTCCAGTTCAGGTGTCCCTGAAACACACAGCCAGCACACCTGCATGCTGAGGCTTTTGGTCTTTGGTTCCTTCAGCGCTTGCTGTCCCTGTGGGGGCAGCCATGTCCATGTCGTATATACCTGGGTCCCTGCTGCTCTTCACAGCTGTATCTTTGTGTCCTGTCACACACGCTCTCTCTCCCAGCCTGGGAAGGTATGCCTGCTTTCCTGCTTATCTGTAACTGAGGAACCTGGGGGCTTGTCTACACTCTTTCTGCCCTTGACACTCCGTGAGCCCCTCACCACTGCTCGCTGTGCAGCTTGCAGCTCTCCTGCTTTGTGGGTAATCGTTAAACCTCTGCTCTTAAAACACTCTCTCCTGGTACTTGGGATGTGCACAGGTGTACGACTTCTAACACCTGAGCTCTCCTACCAGTTCCCTTTCTCCACGGCAGTGTGGAGGCTCTGGATGGGATGGGTGACACAACTTGGTCATTAAGTATTCTCCTGGGAGTTTAAGAATGAGCCATCCAGCTGTATATTTTTAATAATTTGGACTTTTAAACCACATTAACAATTTATGTATTCAAAAATGAAATCAAATGAAAAAGGATTAGAAGAGTCAAACTGTCAAGTTGTTTGTAACAGAAACAAATAATCCTATCTACATATCAGATTGCTAACTTAACAACAGAAAAGATATTTAATTGGATATATTTGAACATGTTTGTCTATTCGGATATATTCTATGATAACAAAAGAACTGCCGGGAGATCTTAAACTATATTTAGTAAAGTCTGCTCTTGGCACTGGTGTTGTTATTATAATTCTAAAACTGTTTTGTGTGTACTTTAGGATAGAATGAATGAATCCGTGTATTGATATTGTTGGCAGCCAGGATTTTCCCCAGGAGAAGGGAGTTTCATTTACAGGCTGAGGGACAATAAGGAAGAACTCCGTAGTATTCAGTTTAGATTGGAGTTACTAATATAAATTAATGATTTTCACATATCTGTACGTAGATGTAGGTATATAGTATTGTTCTATAAATATTAGAGAACTAACGTGTGTGTGTGTGTGTGTGTGTATGTATGCACACATAAACAGAAGGGGATAACTAGTGAACTATGTATTTTCATTCTTCGTGGGAAAGACCTAAAAGCAATGACACTCTAGTGGCAGTGAGTACTCCTAGAGTCCAGATCTTGGTTGTAAATACCATTATCCACTAAATCCACAAATTCTTAAAGAAACTGCCAATATAGGGGAATGTATGAAATGAGCCTTGAACTTCTTGTGCCAAGAAACACTGGTGTTCACACATTAACTGGGTCTTGGCAAGAATACAAGATGAATTTAAAATGGTAGGTCATACATATTAAAAGTTCATACTTCACAGAAATACCCAGAAATAGAGGGGGAGGGTAAGGGAGGGAAAGAGGTTGAGAGAGAATAATTTCCCCCTTTTAAATAGAACTAATATTGAGTGAATGCAGGCACAATCACCGCTTTGCAGTCTCCACCATGATAACACTGGTTTAGGCAAGCATTACTGATAGATGCTGTGGTGTTGTGGTAGCAGAATAACAGTCCCCGAGGATGTTCACAGTCTAATCCCAGAAATGCGTTACTTTACATGATAAAAGCAATGTTGCACAAGAGAGCAAAGATAAGCACCTTTAGATGGACATGGGGAGCCTGAAGGCCTCTCTTGCCTAAGTGCCCAGCTCCTGATTTTAGCTCTTGTGAGGTTGAGCCCACATCAAGCTCTGCGTGGGGCATGGAGGGTGCTTAGGACTCTCTCTGCTCTTCCCTAACACGTGTGGGTGAGCAATCTTTTTCTCTTTCCTCAAAATAAATAAACTTAAAAGAAAAAAGGATGTTGAGATGGAGAGGTTATCCTGGGTTACTTGAGTGGGCCCAACGTAATCAGCAGGGACCTGTTAGTAAAAAGCAGGTGCAGACAGAACTAGGGAGGTGCCAGTGTGAGAAGGACTCGGTCCAAAGCTGCTGACTCTGAAGATGGAGGAAGTGGACCATGTGCTACCAGAAGCAGCCACAGAGGGAAACGGCTGGAAGGCAGGAAGCAGTTGACTCTTTGTGAGGGATATGCAAGTGTTCATTATGATTTCTACAGGTTTGATAGTTTTAAAGATAAAAACATATCAATTAAGAAGAAAAAAGAAAGCCTACACCCTGAGTTAATGTAGACCTGGATGACTTTTTGTCATTTTGTGTACAGGAAAGGTTAACAGTGTGAACACAGACACATATACCAATGAGAGAGGGGGTGGCGTGAAGCTGTGTTCCAGCTACACATCTCTTTTGTTTCATTAGATCAGGGTTTAACCACCTGTGGGCCCCCGTAACTGTAGGATCGAGTGTAGAAAGTCTGGCCTGCAAAAATGCCTTTGAGCACTCAGCTTTGTCATTGAACAATACCTCACAAATACTCTCTTATTTTGCAATGCCAATTTAGCTGTTTTCATTTTTAAAATACTTAAAAATATTCTTTCTATTAAATACGGACATTGAGAGCTTTTAAAACCTGAAAATCCAGGAATATGGAATCTTTTTTTTTTTCTGGATGCTTCTATGGGCCGCTGCTTGTTCTCACCCATCAGCATAGGACAAGATTGATCCCAATTCTTGTCTCACCAGAAGAATTTCTTTGAGGGTGGAGAATTTGATCTGTTTTGTGCCTTGCTGTATTTTGAGCCTAGAACACAGGACATTGTATTTAACACGCACCTGATGAATACTGGTTTGTGGTAGGAAAAAAAAACCACAGTTCTTTCCTCTTGTGTCTCCTTTGCTTTTACACAGAACACTTCACTTCTGACACCAGATATGAAGAATCTTTTTTTTTTTTTTTTTTTTAACCACCAAGCAGTTCTTTGTGACACCACCTGGGTGTCCTTCAGTTGACCTCAATTCTGATATTGTCTACTTGGAGATGGTAGTGTCACATCTCATAGGTTAAGGACTCAGTCCCACAAGACTGCTCCTCACCTCACGTGAAGTGCCAGTCACAACTAGTAAGTTCCAGGGTTACCCACAATTGCTTTTTGACTTGGCTAGCTACAAGTAGGAAGTGCCCATAACTTCCTCCCATTTTAAATTCTGTTAATTGCTAAAGCAGCTCACAGAATTCAGAGAAAAATTTACTAACGTTTACCAGTTTACTGAAGGATTTAATAAAAGATACAGACGAATAGTCAGATGACAAGATACACGGAGTAGGTCTGGAGGATCTGAGGGCAGGAGTTTCTGTGCCCATGGAGCTGGAATGTCTCGTCCTCCTGGGTACATGGGTGTATTCATTCACCTACCTGGAAGCTCTCTGAGCCCCGTGATATTGGCATGTTTATGGAGGCTTCATCAGGTAAACATGATTGATTATTTATTCCATTCTCAGCCCTTCTCCTTTCTTAAGAGAATAGTGATGAGGGTGAGGGCTGAAAGTTCTAAGCTTCTAACTATGGTTTGGTCTTTTTGGTGACCAGTCCCATCCAGGAGCCGTCTAGAACCCACCCAGAATTACCTCATTAGAAAAAAACACCCCCATCACCTAGGAAATTGTAAAGGTTTTAGGAGCTCCATGCCAGGAACTGGAGGCAGAGACTAATACATATTTTATCTACAGCTTAAACAAATGTATGGGACAGAACTGCAAGTAGGGAACCATGTTAGTTAAAATGTCATGTATTATCCACCCCCCCCGACACAAAATTTTACTTATGTTTTAGAGCCCTTACATAGCTCTCTGAAGTCCATTCTTAGACTCTAAATTAAATCCCCCTCTCCACCGTTCTCCTCCTCTCTCAGTAATTTTTCTCTTGATCTTCAAGTCCTTATTTCTCCGTTACTCGATTAGCATTTCTAAATAGGACCTACCAGCTTAGCTTGCATTTTATTTCAGGGAACACATTATGAGCTCATAAGGACAGAAACTACTTCTTAGATAATTTTTGCTCTTGTTTTCAAACCTGGAACCTGACACAGGGCTTGTTTTTATGGGCATCTGTTATTTTCAGCTCTTCCAGCTTCCTTCATTCTTCCTCTCTTGGTAATACCATCCTACGTTCTTTCTGGAAAAATTATCTTACCTCCATTATGTAAAGAACTGTGGGTAAAAAAATAAAGTTGTCCTGACCTCTGCTAGCCAAGCTGGGCAGAAGGAGTCTGTGGGGGTGGGGGAGAAAGTTAACTTCTAGAGTGTCATCTTCTTCAGTATCATACTTAATTCAGAGAAGAGAGACCATTGTCAAACTTCTTGTGACATCAAAGAATTTACTCAATGCAAGTAAATGAGAATATTCTAGGACTGCTATGAATGGATGACTGATCCACAAATATTCTTGTGCACTGTACTTGGTTGTCAGGATAATTTATTGTATAACTTGTAATGTTTGATTGGAAGCTGCACAAAAGGAAGGAGCTAGGCGGTCTCCCTGTCAGTCCTCCTATGACAAGTAAGTAGCAAGATATTTCAGCAATGGGACCCTAGACTATTCAGTTTTCTTGGGCTTGGGTGACCTAAACTCATGTCAGGACTTGTAAATTGTATACCACGTAGTGATCTGGACATTGGGAGATGTGTGTGGGGTGTTCAGTGCCTCCATGAAATTGTTGCCCTATGCTGTATCCTTTCTGAGAGCTGTGTAAGGTTCGTGTGGGGGTAAGCCTATTGTATCTGATGCATTTGGTTGACAATTTTGCCATATGCCACCAAGGCTCAGTCAATGATAAATTCTCCTAAGACTTTGAATATTAGGTTGGCGGCATGTGTTCTAAATGTATTTTTTTTTGTTTTAGTTTTATTGCCAGGAGAGTACTGTGAGAAAACAAGAGAATCGTTCTTATTCTCTATTTGTGCTACTTGTTTCTATTTCTAAACTTTCCCAGTGATTTTGTTAGCATGTTCTTTCCACTGAATTTCTCTTTACTGAAGGTAACCAGAGATGGTTTCTGTTGGCTGCACCCAAAGAACTCTGACCACTAGGGCTATGAATAAGGTCAGTCCTCAGTACATTTTCATTATAGAATTAGTGTCCCCGTTAATTGTTGCTATGCAGTAAACCACCTCTAAACACATAGCCTGAAACAGCAACCATTCATTTAGCTCACAGTTACACACTTGTGCACATTAGACTGTGTTCAGCTGGATGGTTCTCTTAGTCCCAACTGGAGTTTCTGATGTTCTTATGTGATGGGGTGCAGGTCACTGGGGAAGCTTTGCTTCTGGGTGTTGGCTGGCCATCTATCGCGTTGGTCTATGTTTTTTCATAGGGTGGCATTGGAGTCTCAAGAGAATGACAGGTGAAAAATAGGTTGAATTATGTTCTTCCAAAACTCTTATGTTGAAGCCTTAACTCCAAGTATCTCAGGTTGTGACTGTATTTAGATAGGATCTTTAATGAAGCTGATAGGATGGGCACTAATCCGATCTGACTCGTGTTCTTATCAGAAATTTGGACACACAGAGAGACACTAGAGGTGCACATGCATAGAGTAAAGATCATGTGAAGACAGTGACAAGGTGGCCATCTGCTAGCCAAGAAGAGAGATCTCAGAAGAAAGCACACCAGCCAGCACCTTAATTCTTGACTTCCAGCCTCCAGAACTGGGAGTTTAAGTCTCCCAGTCTCTGGTTTTGGCAGCCCTATCAGACTAATGCAGGCTGCACCCAAGGTCTTTGTGCTTTATGCTCACAATTGGCACATTACTTCATGTGCATTATAGTATTCAAACTGAATCACACACAAGTCCACCCTAGCTGGACAATTACCTTACAAATGGGTATGAATATAGAGAAGAGAATAAGTGAGGCCATATTTGCAAATAACCTGCCACCATGGTTCGAATGGTCAGAAAGCACACAGAGTAGAAATAGATATTCATGCAGGAAATACTGTTACGTGCTTTAATCTACAATTGAAGTGTTCCATACTAGGCATCTCTCTATTTCTCAGAGTGGAGTAGGCTAGCTCATGTTTATCCCATAGCCCCTATAAAGAAAATATACCTGCCTGCTTCAAGGAGGCTCTCTTCTTTGTATGAACCAGAAAATCTTGGCAAAGGAACAGAAGGGTGGGAGGAAGGGTATTCTTTCCTTTACAGATCAAGTTATATCATTAGAGCTTAAAAATTAGTATTATCATGTCTTATTAATTTTTCAGAGAAATACTTGCCAAAGCCTTGTCATTGATAGGCTGGAGTGGTAGAGCTCAGAGAAGGCCCTTAACTTTAAATTATGTATCTATGCTTTAAGCATTTAAAGTACAGTCTCATTCCCCTTGGTATCTCTCCATTACAATGACAGGCTTTGCGAAGATGCTCAAATATTAAAGAATTAATACTACTTTCTGTAGTGGATACCGGAATCATTAGTTACATCCTGCCTCAGGTCCCAGGAAAACTTACTCTTCTTTACTTCAGATTGTAGAATTAGGCTACATTCAGGGCTAGAAAACTTTGTGTAGAGGCCTGCAGAATTAAAAAAAATTGCATTGCTTCAACAAATATTTTGAAAATATTTGTTCAACATTTATTTAGAGGCAGAAATGGATTCATTTTTATTTAAAAATCCTCCCTTTATTTCTTTTCTTTTTCCTTCCTTCTTCCTCCTCTCCCTCCCCCTCCCTCCCTCCCCCCTCCCAGTTCTCAAAATAAATAAATAAATAAATAANTTCCTTCCTTCCTTCCTTCCTTCCTTCCTTCCTTCCTTCCTTCCTTCCCATTCTCTTTTTCTATTTTACTTCCTCCCAAATAAAAATTTGCTTCATTGAGATCCTTAGGGGACACTGAAGTATTCCTGAGGCAACACAGGAGATGCCAAGAAGGGTGTTTGCATTGCCCTGCACTGGCTGTCTCACTGATGTACATCAAGCTCAGCTGAGCCATGCTTGGATTTCCAGATCCCTCTTCCCATCCTTGCAGCTACCAGGTTTCTTTTCTCTCTCTGTTTTCCCATCTGTGATCTGCCTTCTCACCCCTGCCTTGCATTTTCTCCATCTCTTCATGGGATTCTTAATCCCTCTGCCTTTCTCAGGCAGAGCATTTTATCTCTGTAACAGCTCTAACTTCAAACTTTGATCCTCCCACTCACTGGTTTAAACTGCCTGCAGTAACATCAGAGGTCATTCAAGAAGGGCAAAAGTTTTCTTCTATTTAATAAATAGAAGTTCTTCTAAATACCAGAATTTACTTTCCTTAGAAGGCAGTGGGAAATAAAATATGATTAATATTCTGTGAGCAAATTTCTATAGTAAAATACAAAATAGGCAATTTCTTACATGGTCTGCATAGGAGTGAGAGCCTGTTTACATTTTTCCTTTTCATAAAGAGGTATTTTGTTATGTAAACTTGAGTTAAAATGATTCCCATATTTTGGTTATCTGCTCTACAGTGAAGTCCTGGAGGTATTGAACTTATTCAACCTTTAAGACACCCTCATTTATGGTGGTAATGGAATTAACTTTACCTATAGAAAGATCATTGGCAGAAATTATTGAGATATGAAAGCTTTAATCTACATCTGCCCCTGTCATGAGAACACTCAGATGATCACATTGGCCATTCTAAGTTCCCCTGGTGCCAGAGAGCTGTGGTTTGAAAACATCACCAGCTTTGTACTTAAATGGTTGTCAGTTGCTATAGAAATAATATTTTGGGGCCCAACATTATCTCAAAATTGTTTTTGTTTGACTCACATTTTAGAAGAATTAAAAAAGACCTCAACACAACCTTTCATTTAAAAAAAAATCTCTAAAAAGGCATCTCTTGGAAACTTAAGAGCTAGGTTGCTCTCCACCTTTTTTGCCCCCACACAAAAAATGTCAGGGCCATCTTGGAAATGGAAAAAATGTGTGTGTTACACAAACATGCACATATGCATGAATAGGTAGCGTAGGATGTAGACAAGAAGGGGGATTTGAAAGATATATTTTAAAACTGCATCACATAAAATATTAATCGGCTGAGCCCATCTCACCGTGACTTGGAAACAGAATTACCTCATGATTTTCAGGGAGGACTCTGAAAATGTAAAAGATCAACTGACTTTTAGATACCTCGTTACATTCTTTGGGCATCATCTGATGTTATGCCAGTCACTGCTGTGGAACCAGGTCTATGCAGGATGTGACCAGCTTTACACACATGCGAACTGAACACACTTGACCTCAGGCCCCTCACTTCCTGCCCCAGGGCTTCCCTGCTGATGCTGTACTGTGTGTGGGTAGGGGGTGGGGTGGGGTGGGGGAGGCATGTGGTCTCCAGGGAGTTCAAGGTCTTCCAGAATGAAATAAGAACCCAGATGCTGATTGAATTCTTTTCCCCTTCTCCCCTCTTCCCCTCAGGAGGGCCTGTGAATGGAGCAGCCCATTTCTCCTGCAGTAACCCTCACCATCCTGCGTCTGTCTGTCACTCCTCCCAGCTTTTCTACTTCATTTCACTTCCTCTCTCCCCTCATGCCTGGATCAGATTCCCTGAGAACTTGGTCTTTGTTTTCCACTCTATTTTTTTTTTAATTTTTAATGTTTATTTTTGAGAGAAAGAGAGACAGAGACTGAGCATGAGTGGGGGAGGGGCAGAGAGAGAAGGAAAGACAGAACCCAAAGCAGACTCCAGGCTCTGAGCTGACATGGGGCTTGAACCCACCAACTGTGAGATCATGACCTGAGCCGAAGCCAGATGCTTAACCAACTGAGCCACCTAGGCACCCCCCCCCCACCCCCCAGACTCTATTTTCTAGGAACCCAAGCTAAGATGCTCATCAAAGAAGAAGATAATATTGGGAAAATAATTTTAATAAACTCAAATTTTGCCTACTTGACAGTGTTTTATGTACATAGTGAAAGGCCTGTTTTCCTGCTTCATTCTTTGAAATACTCAAAAAGACTTGGTATTTCCATTTTTTTCTCCAAAGACTGATTAAATCCCTAAGTGCATTGGAAGATAAGAAAAATGTGAAGAGTTCCTAGCACACAGAAAGAAATGGAGATTTGATTGCAAAACAGTCAACAGCAGAGAATTTCATGTCTCTGGGTCCATCTCAAACTTACCCGTATCTTTCCATCTCCACTGTAACCTTTGTAGACCAAAGCCCCTTTGTGTCTTACTGGGGTTCCTTCTGTCTCTTTGTTTCACTCTTGTCCTCCTAAAATTCCTTATTCATACTTCTCCAATTGAGCACTTTTACCATTACTTTCTCTCTGCCCATTATGCTCCTTATCCACTTGTTCACATAGATGGCTCCTTGTTATTTTGCAGGTCATTCTCAAGTTAGAGTGTCTTCTGATTTCCTGATCTAGTCATCCTCTGTTTCTGCTCACCTCCCATCCCCCATTTTTTTCCTGTTACTGCCTTTCTGGTGCTTATCAAATCTGTTACAGTATTATTTTTTGTCTGTCTTCATGCTAATGAATGTTTCTCTCATTAGAATCTCAGCCCCGTGAGGTTGAAGCAGGAGGTGGGGGGTTCTGTTTGGTATCTTTAGTGCCTTATCTGAGGGTGCCAACAGTTAGTAGTACACAGGGTAGAAAGAATGATACTTTTCTTAGGGCACTTCATTCATTTAGCCAGCAATCTCTGTGCCAACTGTGTAGCTAGAATTTGGGAATAAAGAGGAATAATACAGGGCCCTACCTTCAAGCAGCTCTGAATGGAGAAGGGTATATACTTTCTATTTTCTGATTCATAGTTTGGTAACTTCTGCAACATGTTTTATTTTTACTACTAGACTTCAGCATTCTGAGTGTAGGATGTCAATCATTGTTGTATCTCTATAGAGATAAGCATATACCAGGAAATAAAATAATCTTTGTGGAAGTATTTTAAAGTTCCAAGGGAGCTTTATAAACATGATTGACAATGATAATTATTATTAATTGTTCAGTAATTTTTTTAATAATTGGTGATTAGCTATTTGTTATCAATGACTGCATAAAGAAGGAGAGTGTCTACTTATGAGTGAGAGGAAAACAGTGATGTCACTGAAAAGAGAAAGTCAGAATGGGTGACAGACAAAGTAAGCAGAAGAAAAGTTGGATTTGAAAGCCAAATCCCATATTGCTATCTGGACACTCTATGACTGCTTATTTTCTCGGACTTTAGAATAATGAGGTAACAATTATTTCTTTACATGTATACAGGAAGCTAAAAAATGAGTCTGAAGCAATTTCGACACCATCAGGAAAACTCACAAACCGTAAATTGTTCGTGTTCTGGAAAATTTACCTCATTATTTTTCAGCTTCAGCATGTGAAGGTCACAGAAATTAATTAAAAACATACATTCAGTAGCAATCATTTAATTGTGATCTTTTGGGAGAAGGCAATCATGTACTGGCTTCATTGAGGAGAACTGGATAGCTTGAAATCTTGATGCACCTGTAATTTTATTAATTATTGATGAAGACCAGTGTAAATAATGCATTTCCTGTTGTGTTTACCAAGCCAGAGGGGCTCAGTATGGTCTGAGATAATGTCACTGCCTAAGACAAAGAAAACTCTAGCTGTTTATTACTAGGTAGTTTGCTAAAAAGGGATCTGGCTACTACAAGTGAATTTACAAAAGTGCCATCGCTGTTTAACACTTAATAAATACAATTTGAGGAGGATGAAGTGGGGTATTGGGAGGAAAATCTCTGTAAGGTTCCTTTTCAGATTGGGCATGCCCCCAGTGTCATGAAGCCCTCTGATGTATATTTTAGCAAGAAAATTAAAGGAAATTTATATGAGTGTGTGCTCCCATGTAAATCCTCACCAAATTAACTTGAGAAGAGTTTTAATAATCTGATGGCTAGGATGACCTATTCTTCAGATATCAGTCACCTTCTTTTCCTGGCCAGCCCTGTCATTGCCCAACAGGCACATGAATAAAGTGACAATTGTGGCAGATATGGAGGTTATTGATGCATGGGTTCAGTAATATAACATTTCATTCATCAATGCTGACTTTGCTATGGTCACCATTGAGTACCCAGTCTACCAGCAGCAGAGACCAACACTGAGCCTCTTACATGGTACCATTCATTGGAATAATCACCCAGCTGCCTGGTGGCAAGTTGATTACATTGGACTACTTTTGTCAGGAAGGGCACTGCTTTGTTCTTACTGGAATAGACAATTTTCAGATTTATAGATAGATTTATAGATCTATAGGCAGATTTATAGATAGCATTGATTCTGATAAAGGACCTCATCTAAGATAAATACAGCAATGGGACACATTCATGAAATTCACTGGTCTTACCATGATCCCTACCATTCTAAAGCACCTGGTTTGATAGATTGGTAGAATGCCTTTTTGAGGATTGACCTATGGAGCCAGCTAGGTGGCAATACCTTGCAGGCATGAGGCAAAGTTTTCCAACCGACTATATATGTGTATGAATCAGCATACAATATATGGTTCTGTTTCTTCCATAGGTAGGATTCATGGTTCCAGGCATCAAGGGTGGAAATGGGAGTGGCATCACTCATTATTACCTGTAGTAACCCACTAGTAAAAGGTTTTAGTTGGCCTAGAGGTTTTAGTTCCAAAGAGAGGAAAACTTCCACCAGGGGACAACAGTGATTCCACTGAATTGGAATTTAAGACCTGGCCCCTTTGGAGTCCTCATGCCTCTGATTCAGTAGGCAAAGCTGAGATTTCTAGTGCTCGTTGGGATCATTGATCCTGTTTATCAAGGAGAAATTGGACTGCTACTCTACAAGGGATGTAAGGGAAAAATATGTGTGGAATACAAGAGATCCCTTAGAGTATCTCTTAGTATTACCATGCCCTATGAATAAGGCCAATGGAAAACCACAACAGCCCAATTCTGGCAGGACTACTAATGGCCCAGACCCTTCAGGAATGAAGGTGTGAGTCACCCTGCCAGGTAAAAAATCATTTGAAGTAGTCGCTGATGGCAAAGGGAATACAGAATGAGTAGTAGAAGAAGGTAGTTGTAAATACCAGCTACAAGCATGTGATCAGTTACAGAAATGAGGACTGTAAAGTAAATATCTTAGTTTTCTTTCCTCTCTTATTCCCTTATCATATAAGGTAAGATATGTTGACTTGATACCAATATTTAAGTATTGCTGATTCTATATCATACTATTTAAGTTACAGAATATCAGTAGAAGAATAAACCTCTTCTGGGGAAGGTATTTAAGTTTTGGGTTATACAATGGAATAGTTGTATCATTGTTAGGTGCAATCATGACCTTGCTATTGTCTTTATCTGGAGATTAAGTATGGTTTAAAGAGATGTTTTGAATGCCAGGTTGATAAGGGATAGACTTGTGATGACAATTATATGTATCAACTGTATTAGGCTAAAGGGATGCTCACGTAGCTGGTAAAACATGATTTCTGCTTATATACATGAGGGTGCACCAGAAGAGATTAGCTTTTGAATCACTAGACTGAGTTAAGAAGATTGCCCTCCCTACTGTGGGTGGGTATCATTAAGAGCCTGAATAGAATAAAAATATAGAGGAAGAGTGGATTCACAATTTATGCTTGAGCTGAGACGTCCATCTTCTGCCCTTGGACATTGGTACTCTTGGTTCTTCGGCTTTTAGACTCAGAACTAGGACTTACACCATTAGCCCCTGGATTCTCAGACACTGAGATTCATAATGAATTCATACCACCAGCTTTCCTGGGTTCTCCACATCACGGACAGCAGATAGTGGAACTTCTCAGCCTTTATAAGCCAATTCCTATAATAAATCTTGTGTGAGTGAGTGAGTGGGTGAGTTAGTGAGTGAGTGAGTGTGTGTGTGTGTGTGTGTGTGTGTGTGTGTGTGTGCTTAATACCTGATATAGGAAAAAATCCTCTGAATAGCATAGAAACAAACTATAAATGAAGAATAAAATAGTAATCCTAGGGAACATATTATCCAGACCAGAATTTATATTTGGAAGAATAATAAATGGCTATTTGAATAAAAAAAACTGAAAATAACCTAAAAAAGGAAAATGTAGAAAAAAAGTCCCTTTTTCTTCATTCATTCTGTATCTTTCCTTGGTGATTTCATTCACTTCTAGTATTTCAGCCCAGATGTCAGTGTATACATATTGACTAGAAGATAAACTTTTGCTAAAAGTTTACCAGGTAACATTCTACCAATGACCCATGCACCTGAACTCCATATATTCAGCTACCTCTAAATACTCCCTATGAGTACTCTAGCCTACAGATTTAGCACACCCCAAAATGGACCCATCACTACCCTCCAAAATCTGTTCCTTACTGCTTTCACTTTCCAACCTATCCCACAATAAGCCCCAGAATCACCCTCTTTCCCTCCTTTTCACTGACTCCTCATATTTGGTTGTTCATGGAATCCTCTCACTTCTTGAGAACTGTCTTTTGAATGCAAGGCTCTCTCCTCTCTATCGCCCTTCCTATTGCCTTAGTTCAGACACTTATCACAGTCCTATGGGCGTGATGTTCAGATTTGAGTAATAGACATTCTTTCCAGTGCCTAAGTCACAAACTGAGTCTGAATTCAGTAGAATTTCCAGTCTAACACCTAACTAAGGCTCTAAACTTGATGTAGGATTATATCTTTTGCTTCTTCCAATTCTGCCTGTTTCAGGCTGGAAGTCTATAGTGGGAAAGTGAGCGTGGTGCTGAACACTGATGAACAAAATGCAGCCCTGCTTGTCAAGGAGATCGCTAGCTTTTAAAGGGATAGACAAATGGTAGATTGGGCTGCACTGTGATATATGCTGTGATAAAGGTAGGCCTGGAGGCATTTTGAAGGAGAGGAAGTGTGCTGAAATCAATCTGTGAAAAGGGGAAGGCTTTCTGTAAGAAATGAAATACGACCAATGATGTACTTTAGAGGACTGATAGGATAGTTCCTAATGGAACCAACCTGTGCAAGGCAGGGGAATATCACAAATATAAGTCTCACTTGTCAAAAGGATCAGCTTTGCAATACATCCCAAGGGAGTTGGTTTGGCCAGTTGTGCCGGTAAACGTATATGTCCATGTAATACAGGAATGCAGTATACTTTACGTGTGAATTCAATTACATATAGACAAGATCGTGGGTTAATATTTTGAGTTCTGCCGTTGACTAGTTGCATGATCTTTGGCAAGTTTCTGAACCTCTTTGAGCCTGAATTTATTCATCTAAAATGGGGAAATTATTATTTCAAAGAGTATAATTTTAGGTGTGCATGGATAGCCCAGTGGGTTAAGGGTCTGACTCTTGATTTCAGTTCAGATCTTGAGCTCACATTTCTGAGATTGATCACTGCACTGGTCTCTGGGCTGACAGCATGATACCTGCTTGGGATTGTCCCTCTCTTCTCTCCCTGTCATTTCCCTGCTTGTGGGTGCATGTGCTCTCTGTCTCTTTCTGTCAAAATTCATAAACATTTAAAAACAAAAACAAAGTATAAATTTACATGAGAAAATACATATGTAAAGTCCTTTGTACTTAGCCTAGCACTTAGTTTGGGTTTAATAATTGTTCGTTCATTTACTGAAACTATCCCACTCACTGTTTTTACTTTATATTGAAGATACATTGGAGGAGCAAAAGCTATAAGGCAGAATCAGGAAGATTATTTTTAGGTATGAGACAACAAGAGGTTGAATTAGCAAGTTGGTGGTGGAAATGGGAGAAAAAACACATAAAGGTAGAAAACGGTGTTTTAAAGAAAATCAGAGTAACACAAATACCGTATGATTTCACTCATGTGGCATTTAAGAAACGAAACAAATGAGCAAAGGGAAAGAAAGAGAGAAAGAGACAAACCAAGAAGCATTCTTTTAACTATATAGAAAAAGTGATGGTCACCAGAGGGGAGGTGGGGGGATGAGTTAAGTAGGTGATGGGGGTTAAGGAGGGCACTAGTCATGATGGGCACTGGGTGATGTATGAAACTGTTGATTCACTGCATTGTACACCTGAAACTAATAGTACACTATGTGCAGACTAACTGGAATTTATATAAAAACTCAAAAAGAAAATAAGAGAAACTGACTAGTTATGTCTGCTGTCAGTGTTAATTTTCATTTACATTTTGCCTGTTCACTCATTGCGTTTGGGCTGGCTTCCGCGTCAGTGATCATTTTCATAGCATTTTAAGTGGAGCTTTGTACAGTTTGAGATCCTTAAATAGAAGTTATTTCTATCCCCCTAATTTTTTTCCACATTAAAATGAGCGATCACCGGGATATTATAACCTAGGGTCATCATTACTTTATTAGTTGAGCCAATAATTGTTGGGGCAAGGTTATCTCACATAAAGAGATGGTATGTGATCCTTAATTGCTTTTGATTTCTAACGTGGATTGTTTTGTTTTAAGTGAAAAATGTCCATTTATTTGAAGTACTCTGTCTCGAAAGATAGGGGTTCTGAATTCATTCCAAATAGAGAAGAATAATCCAATGGGATGTAGGGGAAATGGCCCCAGAGGAGGAAGAAAACATCAGTTTGTTTCTGACTCTGTCAGAGACTAGCTGGGCAACCGGGAAGTAGCTTTGTTTCCCTGATAAATAAACATGGGCCACAGTCTGGCGAAGTAATTGCTAATGTATTTTCTTCCCCCCGCCTCTTATCCCTTTGTGTACCCCATTGCCTTTTACCTGTTCAAATCACCTGTTGCAGAAGTTTACTATAAAATATAAAGGGGTTTTATAAGTGTGAAGGTTTTGTCACCATGAGCATGTGGATACGATTATGTTATCGGTTCTTTCTTCTTGTGACTTGTTAATGTAAAAACAGAATTTCTATCAGTTACTTTCATCTAGGAAATCTTAGGCAACAGTCTTTCACATAGTTTATGTCATTTTAAAAGTCATGAATATTTACCAATATTGTTCATATTTATAAATGACATTGTCAGGGGTTTTGATGACAGAGTAGCTTGAAGCAGGACAATGTTGTAGGAGAATTATTTGGCTGTTACCTGTTGCTGAGTTTGTTCAGGAAATAATGCCATTTTTGGTACACAGTAGAGAGTCAGTAGCTGGTGTGAATTGAATGTGAAAATAAGGAATTGTTTGTTTCCTATTTGACTGCTTTAGTACTTATTTATTCATACCAAAATAAGTGAACATGTAGTATGCAGATGGAAATTTAATATCCTGTCCATGCAGTAAAAACTGGAGTGGGAAAGTGAAATATTTTGTAAAAGATCCTATATAAAATCATACCAAAAGTGATTTCACTGACTGTCAAGAAATATGGTCCTGTTGTAAGATTTCATACACAAGAGCTGTCCCAACCCAAATATATGCTTTCAACATACATTTTCATGATATGAGCTTAAAAAACAAAGAAGAGGAAAGCTTTTTTAGCTAACAGTAGTAACTGAGAAATTTTTTGGCATTTTAAACAATCTTGAATGTCCTACTCATTAATAATTCCTCTTTGTTTACTCTCGCCAAATACCATAGGAGTTTGGGACATGACACTGAGTTAATTATGGGTGCAGGACTTTGAAAATGACATTGAGTTGAAGACAATTTGACATTTTCAGTAATGTTATGGGTCAGAAAGGTAAGCTAATTTGGGCTCATGTAAATCTGGATAGCATCTTTATGTTTTCCCCAGTAGAAGAAGAAAAAAAAGTCCCTAGAGTCACATTGCAATACCACATTGGAAGCGGCTGAAAGGCCATCTGACTTAAGCTGAAGCTCCTCTGGTCAGATTAGTTGGATCTAGAACTCTACGGAGTGCTTGACCTGGAGGGTCTAGGCTAGTTACAAAAATGGGGATCTAGCTGAGGCATTTTGAACCTAGCAGTCCCAGAGTGCCAGATGAATCTGCTCAGTGACCAGCTTCCTGTCCTCAAGATGCACATGCATATACTCACCTGTGTACATGTGCCCTCATGAACACACACACAAACCATACAAACTGGTGTGTCAAGAAAAGGCTTGAGAATAAGAAAGCCTTTGTTTTTGTCTCTCTTCTATTACCTAATAGCTCTGTGCTCTAGAGTGTAGCACTTCAACTGCTGGATTCAGCTGCTTGTTGCTTTCTGGATGCCCTCCCCATCTCTTCTCTAACCCCTTTCTGTTTGAAATGGCTGAATTCTATGACTACAGGGGCTTCCTAGCTTCCTGGTGATGCTGATCCCCAGAGGGTGCCTAGAGTCAGGGTGAACTTGGATCTCTTTCTGTGAGATCACTTTGGGCTCTGTCCTTCAATTGAAGGTCATAACTACTGTCAAGTAGAGCATCCCTAGATGACTCTTTCTGTTGTTTCCCTTTCCTCAACTCCCATAGGCCTCCCTAGTTTTTAAAAATTGAGGTATAATTGATATGTTAAATGAGCTTCAGATGTATAGTGTAATGATTCAACAATTCTTCAGATTTTCAGTGCTCATCAGGATAGATGTACTCTTTTTTTTTTTTTTTTTTTTTTTTTTTTTTTTTGAGAGAGAGCATGACCAGAGGAGAGACAGAGAGAGACACACACAGAATCCAAAGCAGGCTTCAGGCTCTGAGCTTTTAGCACACAGCCTGATGTGGGGCTCAAACTCCTGAACTGTGGGATCATGACCTGAGCTGAAAGCAAGTCAGATGCTCAACCAACTGAGCCACCCAGGTACTCCTTAAATTCCTCTTTCAAAGGTGCTGGAAAGCTTAAAAATGTTTCCTCTTCTTCCTCTTCCTCGTCTTTTTCCTTCCTTCCTTCCTTCCTTCCTTCCTTCCTTCCTTCCTTCCTTCCTTCCTTCCTTCCTTCCCCTCCTCCTCCCCATCATCGTCATTGTCGCCGTCGTCGTCGTCGTCGTCGTCGTCTTCTTCTTCTTCTTCTTCTCCTCCTCCTCCTCCTCCTCCTCCTTCTTCCTTCTTCCTTCTTCCTTCTTCTTCCTTCTTCTTCCTTCTTCTTCGTTTGGTTCTCTCATTGAGAGGTGAAATATTCTCTTCTCTAGAGCCTACTACAAGTTTTGGTCCACAAACCTGAAAATGTGTTAGAAATGCAGGACCCAGGTTCTTCCCCCGACCCTTAGAATCAGAATTTACACTTTAACAAGATTCCTGTGTGAGTTATATACTCTTTAGACTTTCAGAAGCAATTATTAACATTCCAATTTTGTAATTCAGGGGTGTAGGGAAGCAGATCATGGTCTGCCAGAGGACATGAAGATAACTTCCCTTAAACACTTCTCCAGTTAAGATATGTGTTGGGTGCAAATAAGTCTGCAGAGAAAACAGTGCCATAGAAGACAAAACATAGATGGTTGTCCTCCATCTGTCTTGGCAACAGAGTGTGAAAATTCAGGCCTATATTGTGTAAGAAAAGCTTCAAAGGATGGTGAGACACTTTCATGGTGCTGGATGAGGGCACTGGTTATGTTGGTTCTAGTTACTGTGCCTTTCTACAGGAAAGCCAAGTTCTGAGACACAAGAGAGTGAATAGAAATAATGAAAGCAATCCCACTGTAACTGGCTTGTTGAAAGTTTGTCCTGGTGGGATATAAACATGCAAGGGTGGTGTTTCTTTTTAACCAGTGCCTTTAATGTCATTCTGCTGAATGTGATTTTTCTAGATATTACTGTCATCTCAGATCTCTTTCAGATAAATTTCTGTTATTGAGTCCAGTCCAATATAAAACTCCAATCACACCTACCCTCTTCTCCTAGCTCAGGATTTATCAATGGCTCCGGGTTGATCATTGGCCTAAGGGGGCCTACAGTTGGGGGAGGAAAACTGGCTATTAAATTGGACTTTCCACTCTTGTTCCTCCTCTGGTGTGTTGGGCTAGGGAGGAGAGAGACAGGAAGAGAAGGAGAAGATAGAAGCGGATGTTCAGACACATGTGTAAACTCCTTAGATGGCCATGTGGGTGGGTGTCCTCATTCCTAGTTACTCTGACAGGTGATCTGTCTCTGGCTCAAACTCTTCCTATCTTCCTATGGTCTTTTGAATTATCTTTGTGAGTAGTAGAGAGTGGAGGAAAATAAATGACTCTAAAAACCCAGACTATTAGGAGAAAAAAGGAAAGACATTTTTAATAAGATGTGGAGAAGGAATATATTTCTTTGCATGCAAATGTCTATTTTCTCAAATAATGCCAGGCCTCTGATATTTCTTCCCTTATTCAGCACCAGTAAGGACATTGTAATGTAGCTGTTCACAGGCCCAGGAAAGAAAAATACATTTCAGCTATAGTTTGACAAGGATGCCAATTTTCTGCATGTTTTATTATCCATGGAAACTTTCTATTCCTTGAATATAATTTGCAGTCAAATCAGTGGAAGTTGCCTAGAAGTCCCCACATCTCTGATGCTGGGTAGTTGTTAAGTGAGGTCATCGTTTTAAGATTGGATGCAGGGACCCTGCTCTTGTGATGTCTGGTGAAGAAGGTCAAGGTCGTCTACATGGGGAGCTGCTCTTCCTCTGCTGTCCCCCTTCCTCAGAGTTAGAGTAGGTCTAATGGATCAAAGAACCATAGAGTCCTCTTGGGTATACTGTACTCTCATTGCAAAATATTCTTCAGGGTTAGTCCATTTTCCTGAGTTCACAAATTAAAAGTAGTACATTTTTAGTAATTTGCTATGATGACTATGACCATGAGTCAATCTTCATATCATAATTTTGATTTGTGTCCTATCTTTATTTTTACAATCATCATATGCATAGGATAAACTAATGATCATTATATCACTGAAACCCAAGAGACCACTCTCCACGAGAAAAGCATTTGTAATAGGAAAATGGGCCATACTTGCCATGGGGCTGCTCTCAGCAGAGAGGATCATATATCAGGAGCCCAGATGGACAGAGAGCAGAAGCCAGTGTGGACTCTCTGGTGCTATCCTGAAGTCTTCAGTGAAATTCCTCATTTTACAAGATAGTGACCGTGATTGGATTCCCCGAGAGTACTCAAGAAACGGCAGAATATTCTCCGTAGTTGATAGGGTGCCTAAATGAGATGACCTACATGGATGTTGGAGTACTTACAAAGAGCTTTTAAGTAGGATGTTTGGGAATTTGGAGAGAGCTCATGAGTTGCAAATGGGTTTGCAAACAGAGTTAAGATTTCTGGGGGCAAAGGAGTTTGGTGGAAATGTGAATTCTCTTTATTAGAAACCCTTACTGTAACTCACACTTGAATTGTGCTTTACAGCATACAAAGAGTTCTTATATAAATCAGATCCCATTTCATGTTCCCAAGCAATCTATGAAGAAACTGTTATTGTTCCTCTATTTCTTGTGAAGAAATGAGGGCTAAACTTTCTTGTTTATTTTTCTTAAGCTCACACAGCAAATGAGTGGCAGAGATAGATTATGTGACCTTATCTAGAGCCCTTTCTTTAGTATCCCCGCTGTCCTAATGATTACATTGGAGATGATGGTGATGACTTTATTTCTTATTTAATTGTTTACATTATTAAGATTCTTATTTCACACTAAGAAACTGAGGCTTCTGATGTTCTGCATGATAGTTCTAAGGTGAAAAGCTTACATTCATTATTCCTGTTCAGTTTTCTTGGCTAAGATTGACATTATTCGATTGTATAGTTGTCACATTATTTAAGCGAACACATGGAGAAAACTCTAAGTTTAAAACGACTCTGATAATCTCTTTCTGGTTTCTCTCCCAGGAGTGATTTCCTCTTTCACAGTTGGTTGGCCTGCTTGTTACTGTAATAATCACTTTGTGGAAAGCTATTTTTTTAAAGTTGATTCTTTACCATAATGGAAAAATTCTATTTTCAGGGACACTAATTTAATTCAGTGTCAAAGTACCAGAGCTCCAAAGAGGCAATTCAGTAATATATATAGCTACTACTGTCAGTTGGGTGATGCTATGAAGGAAAATAAAATTTTGGTAAATAATAAGAAAGATTAAACAATTATAGAAACAGAAGAATGGGATTTTGTTCACTAAAGACAATAATATAAACTGAGAAAGAATCCTACCTGCTTTACTCAGGAAGAAATTCACCCCCTTATCAGGATGGAATGTCAGGAAAGGATATTTGTTTCTGGACACATGTATAAATCATGAAAGTGCAATTCCCCAGGGAGAGGTAAAAATTTAACCCTTAGCGGTATTTTAAGCCAAATACACAGAAATTCAGGGACACCTGGTTGATCTAGTTGGTTAAACATCAGACTTGGTCATGATCTCACAGCTTGTGAGTTCAAGCCCTGCATCAGGCTCCATGCTGACAGCTCAGAGCCTGGAGCGTGCTTTGGGTTCTGTGTCTTCCTCTCTCTCTGTCCCTCCCCTGCTCATCTTCTCTCTCTTTCAAAAATAAATATTAAAAATACTCACAAATATACATAAATTCAGCAGTTAAATTTATAGGAAAAGGCTTTAACTGGGTTAGAATTATTGGGGAAAGCAGGACCCAGGACTCTGGACAATTAAAGATGAAAGGTAAAGGCATTCCTAAGGTGATAATGAGGATTGCAGTGAGGGGCCTGGTTCCTCATCTTTCTGAAGACAGTCCAGCAATACTCCTGATCAGTTTCTTATGTCACAAAGACAGACTTACTACCCTGCAAACAAATTAAGAAACAAAAAATATGCAACTTTTTATATTGCTTTGGTTTCTGATACAACCAGTGTGGTTGGTTAAGAATACCAAGCTAATAAGTCCACTAAATATCACTTGTTCATGCTGCACTTTGTCTCCTGGAAGAATAGTGCCAGCTCACACAAAATTGTGCAGGAGACAAAAGTAGTCTTGGATTTTTCTTACTCCCACCAGATGCCTCTGGAATGCGCCCAGAACTTACTCGCACTTGCCACTTCCTTGGTGGTTACATGCATCCTCTGTCCCCACAAGATGTCACACCAGGGCTCCTGCTGGGTCTGCTCCTGGCTGTGTCCATGTTCCAGCTCAGTCCTTCTTGCCTAACTCCCATTAAACTTACACATTCTCTGTCTGGTGCTCCCAGAACCCTGTTTTCTATTATTAGGTAAGAGTTTACCTAAATTGGTAAGAGTTTTTCTGGTAACCTATCTTTTTCCAAACTGTACTGCTACTGTTCCGCCAGATTTTAGTAGATACAACTTAGGGGGGATTTATTTTTAGAAAAATAAATTTGGAAAATCCTGTATACCATTCTGTCCTCTTAACAATTTACAATGATTATTAGGTTGTAAAGTCTTTCAGAAATAAATTTTTGTGATGAATTCAGTATGGAAGGCACTATTACAGCAGAATACGAACTAAGGTGCACATTTTTTATCTTTCCCACATGTATTTATTCTAACATGACTCTATAGAGAAAATGCCTTCACCGTGAAGAATGACCCCATTTATTGGCATTTCAGTGCTACAGTAGGGATGATGGGTGGTATTTGGCACAAGGATTCTGGTGATGCAACTCAAATTATTTTCCATTACTTTTGGTTACTCTCTGTTCTGATAAAGTATGTCATAGTGTGGGGATAATTTGGACACTTCTCCATTTGGAAAAAACTGAGATAAAATTTGGCTAAGTTTAGGTCTCTTGTTTTTGCATTTTCTATTTTTATTTGTGTCCAGATAATCTTTTGAGAAGTGAAATGTACTTCTTTTCCCCTCTGTATGCTCACATCAGGCCACTCAACATTTAAAAAGGGGATGAGAGAGTAATCTTTTTTGTTGTTGTTATGGGCACGCTGGGTCAGGAGCAGAGCTCTCTGATAATAAGATCAGATGACTGAGCTGCAGTCTACTTCCATTCAGTCCTCTGCTAATGAAAATGTTTCTGCTTACCTGGGAACCGGGCTGGTTTGGAAATTATATTTTGAAGTTCTTATATTAAGAAGATGCCTTCTGGAAAGCCACAAAATGAGGTCACAGACCTGAAGGAAATGTATGCTGCCTTAGGAATTTAGGCTGTCAAATGGAATCTGGAGAAAAACGCTGTCAGTTTCGTTTCCTCCTTCTCTCCCTTTCTTCTCTGTGCCTGGAGCACAAGATCAATCTCTCTGTCTCTCTGAATCTCTACGAGTTTCTCTCAGTCCCTATGTCTCTGTCTCTATTTTTTTTCTCTCTTCTTTATGTTGCATACTCTCCATCTTGATGCCCGTTCTTTTTATTCCTATAATGTAAACATTTATTAGTTCTCTGGTTCTCATATTTTTAATCAGACCTTCTTTTCATCTTTGATTATGGCACTTAAGTTATTTTTGATACAGAATCTTATGTTTCCAACAGTTCGTTGTATTACAGAATGGAAATGAGTTTGTGTGGAAACCTCTTTCTGCTTATACCCTTCCCTCCCTTTCCTTACTCTTTGTTATGCACGAGTAGAGATGAGAATATTTTTACTAAGCCATCCTATTAATCCAGCATAGTGGTATCTTAGATCTATGACTTGGGGAGTCCCACAGAAATGATTTGTGGAGGTCTACTTTTATCAAACACTTATTCAGTCATCCACTGCAAGATTCTACTGCTGACCATGGTAAATGCTAGAATAGAAAAACCCGTTTTTGAAATTCCAAGCTCTTTAAGCATGCCACATATATGTACCTTTTAAAAATTACATGCTAATGAAGATATGCCATTGATAACCTATCTTAACTTCATAATTTAAAAAATCATTTCTATTATTTATTTCCCTCTGAGGATTGATGTGATGACTGTTGTTGTTTTTCCTCAGAATATTGAGTGTCATGCTAAGCATGGTCCAGAATTTCTAAAAACTCAAATCACTATTCTAGTGGTTCCTACAGTCAAATTATTTTAGTTAACAAACTAGGTCTCATTTCTGAACAGTGGGCAATTGTAATTCTTATCATCTGCCTTAGAAGATAGAATTCTTGGTTTATCCAGAGGAACTTCCTTTCTGATTCTAGGCATAATTTTATTGTTGTTGTTGACTTACATTATTTCTCCTAACCACTTGGTTAGTCTTGACCAAGGTGTCGTCAAAGGGCTGGGAAGAAAAATAGCTCAGAGAGTTAGCCGCATGTTATAATCTAAGGCAATCTACAAACATATCAGGAAGATGTGCTGTATCTTCTCCCAGGCCTGGGAACTTTTCTTATGTAGCGATAGTCAATGGTAAGGTAAGTTGAAGATTTATGAATATGCTTGTTTATTATATTGACTGTATTTATGCCATAGGGAAAGTCTTAAATCTGCTCTACCTGGTACTTGACCTCCTAGATTCAGTAAAATCACCTTTAATTTTAACTGAGAACTATCAGAGTTTCCATCTTTTGTGGGCAAATTTCTTTGTGTCTCAAATATCTTTCCTTCCATAACATCTGTCAAGGCAAATGTAGGCATTGTATTGTCCTGCCTCTATTTTCTGGTTATTTCTAGTGGTTTCTAATTATAATGCACATAGCATTAGGTGGGTGGCCTCTAAACCAGGGCAACTGAGAGCACTGTTTGTGGTATAAATCCAGTAGGATTTTCTACTCTATTTAAATGAATTGCTAATCTACTTTAGTGGGTGAAAGAATATAAACTGTCTTCTATCTCCTCCTGTTTTTCCTGCCATTGTTTCCCAGAGTATCCAGTAAATTAATCACCTTAACACATTCTATTTTACTAATAAAGCCTAATACTTTTCTCCTTTCCTCAGTTGGATAAATTTGCCTTCTAATAAGTATCACTCAATATATACAGTTGAAGAACAATGATTATCAAGTGAAACATTTTTCACATTTTGATCCAGAGACCTCTAGTGTTGGGTGATATTAACAGATATTTCACTAAAGAATTCTACAAGAATAAACATGTATGAAAAGTAACATGCAACATATCCCTCTTTTGGAGATTCCCCCCTATAAAGTATTAAAGACGTTAGGAAGTCTTACAAAATAAAAACCTGTTTGATTTTGTTTAATCTTATATTTATAAAACCTATTTGAGCTCATACCTATTTTTTTTACTCTGCCCTTTTTCAGTGTCACATGCAAGAGCAGTGCATGAAACAAGTAAAGAATTAATATTCTGTTTTCTATTATTAGAGGTAGTTTTGGGGTCAGACTAAATAGCTCTACCATATACTTGCTCTGTTATTTGAGTTGCTTAATATTTGTGTGCCTCAGTTTTCTCTTATGTAAAATGGGGATTATGTTGCTAATTTCATAGCATTGACATAAAGACTATTCAAGAGAAACAGAAGCAATAATGTGTGTGTGTATGTTTGTATGCAAACAGATATAGAGAGCGAGGGCTAGAAATGGATTGATTTATTGTAAGGAATTGGCTCATGCAATTATGAAGGCTGAGAATCCCCAGGTGCAGTCAACAAGCTGGAGACCAAAAGAATCAATGTGTAGTTCCAATCCAAAACTTGACAGCTTTAAGGCTCAAGAAGAACTGATGTTTCAGTTGGATTCTCAGGGCTAGAAAAGGCTCCTGTCCCAGCTCAAAGCAGACAGTCAGAAGTTTCCTCTTACTCAGACATTTTTCCTTATGGGTCTTTAATTGATTGGACAAGGCCTATGCACATTAGGGAGGGCAGTCTCCCTTACTCATCTACCAAGTCAAATTCTGATCTTATGCCAAAACTCTCTCATAGATCTTCATAGAATTAAGTTTGGCTAAATGTCAGGGTGACTGTGGCCCAGTTGAGTTGACACATAAAAGTAATCATCACAAGGACCCAATGAGAAAATGTGGGTAATTGCTTTGCACAATGCCTAAAAGAGAGCTAAGCAGGGATATTGGACACCATAGTCATGATCATTATCACTGTCGTCATTGTCATTATTTTAAAGACTACTGAGTTCCTATTCTCAGAATCTTTACCATTTCAAAAAAGAAACCCTTGACTAATGAGGGACAAAAACTATCAGATAAATATTCTCTTCTTTTGTCTCTTTACAAAGTTACGAAGCTCACTTTACAAAACTCTTTAGAAGGTCTCCAGTGTAATGGCATTCCCATTGCCCATAGCAGGAACTAGCTTAAAAACTCACCTTTGGATTGACTTTTCCTCCTTCCTAATTCCCAGTCCCAACCTCCTATTCCTTGGGATAATTTCCTAAAATAAACTCTCTGCTCACAAGCTCTAGGCTCAAGCTCTTCCTCATTTTGGAACCCAAAGTAATACAAGTAGCAAAATTTTGGAAGAATTAATAAATAATTTTTTTCTCCTAGTTATAGCCACTGCAATAAGGATGCAGATAATTTCATAGTACAATGTGCTAAATGACTTCAAAGTACAAGAAAATCATTTCTTTAATTTTTTAAGAAATGATTTTTCAAGTGGCATGCAGCCTAAGAGTTACACTTTTCTCTTTTTTCTCCTTCCTTCCTTCCTTCCCTCCCTCCCTCCCTCGCTCCCTCCCTCTCTTTTCTTTTCTTTTCTTTTCTTTTCTCTTTTCTTTTCTTTCTCAATTATACCTTTCTAAGAAAAGTCATGGCAGTCTATAAAAGTTCTTCAAGAACAGAGAAGAAAAAATTTTGTGGTCATGGAACCCAGGTTATTCACAAGTGATTATAGTAGACCTATTTGTAAAAATGACAAATGCCACTTAGAGATTTTGTACGAACTTGTGGTTTTTCAAATTGATAAAAGCACTGTGTTTGTAGTCTGAGCTTTGAATAATTCTGGACAGAGTAAGACAAATTTTTACAGTGTATGTATTAGTTCTGGTCTAAGGCAGAGTCCAATCTGGCATGGACTGGTATGAATTTGTATTGTGATGGTATCTGAATACAGAAGATCAGTGAATTGTATATAATTTAAATGACAACAGAAAGAGATTGCAGAAACTTTTTTAGAAGCCATCAAAGATGTCAGCTTTTACCAATGTTCTTATGAGGGGATATTGGTAACAGAGGACATTAGACTTGCTATCTGCATGTTATTCTTTGCTATGTGCATATTTAAATATAGTTATTTAATAAAATAGATATAATTCATCTCAGGTATTACTTTATTTTTTCTCAGTTGCTTTTTCTTCTACATCCTTCTCCTCTCACACCTCTCCTTCTCCTTTTCATCTTCCTCCTCCTCCTCCTCCTCCTTCTTCAAAGATGGAAGTTGAAAGAAGTCTTCCAGATTTGGATGAGCCCCCAGTGACAATGGAGGCTATGACACTGGTGCCCTGGGATGGCAAATGGTCCCCTTCCATATAATGGCTGTCCACAATTTACTTCTGCTGGACTCTGCTGTATAATACATAGCAGTGAAGGAGAAAAGAACACTGCACGGAACTGTTCTCTACAGTTTTTGTGTTGTTCTGGTGGATAAGTAAGGCACTACAGTTCTTTTCCATAGGAAACAAGTAGTCTGTTAAAGAATAGCTGATATGGGAGAGTTGGGTCAAGAGGTGGAGCAAAAATAGAAGTCAGAAGTTATAATTTTTCCCTTTAGATTCAGGTTCTTAAATGGTCCAATGCTATCTAAGGAGGACAGAAAGGAGAAAGAGGAAAGAGGGAGGGGATGAAAAATAGAAAAGCAAATTTTTAAAAAGAAAAGCGAAAATAGAGAAAAATGGAAATTCCTTTAATGATAATAGTACTGACATTTTCTCTTTCTCTTAATCCTCCTCTGCTGTTTTTCTCTCTTCTTTTACTTCCTTGCTGCTTTTTCATTGCTAAATACGGTTTTCTCCTCTCTTTAAGACTAGGACTGAGTTAGGTTGTCCTGAATCATTGGAGAAAACCCTCAACCACTTTTTGCCACAGTGTCGCATACAAATGTGCTTTCTTTTTTTTTTTATGTTTTTTTTTTAATAGTTTATTGTCAAATTAGTTTCAACATAACACTCAGTGCTCATCCCCACAAGTGTCCTCCTCCATGCCCATCCCCTCCTCCCCCCACATCCATCAGTCCTCAGTTTTTGTCAGCATTCAAGAGTCTCTCATGGTTTGCTTCTCTCCCTTTCTAAACAGGGTGTGATCTTCTATACAATTTTAAGACAATTTCTTTCTTTCAAAATCCTTTGTGACTGGCCATTCCATTACATGAGTAATATGCACCAGTGTAGAAAATATAGGTAGGAGAAAAATGATCTCTAATAAAGATAGTGTGATAAACTCTTTCAAAATTTTACTATTTACTTTCTTGGTTGAATGATACCATATGGGGATATTGGTGTGAAGGTGATTCACAGACTACCTGTTTCCAAGTTATTTGGAGTAATTTTTAAAAACGCAGCTTCTTAGGTTCTCTCTAAATCCTAGTGAATCAGAATTGTTAGAGTGTAAGTCTTGGGGATATGTATATTTAATAAGTAAACCAGGAATGATATGTATGCACCAAGGTTTGAGAATTAGTGCTTCAGGCTTCTCTGGGGAAGGATGGAGTGCTACAAATCAGTTTTATTTTTATTTTTTGCATGTTTGTTTATTTTGAGACAGACACAGAGCACAAAGATGAGCAGGGAAAGGTGACAGAGAGAGAGAGAGAGAGAATGTTTTTTTTAATGTTTATTTACTTTTGAGAGAGAGAGTGAGGGAGAGAGGGAGGGAGACAAAGAATCTGAAGCAGGCTCCAGGCTCTGAGCTGTCAACACAGAGCCCCATGTGGGGCTTGAACTCACAGTGAGATCATGACCTGAGCTGAAGTCAGACACTTAACTGACTGAGCCACCTAGGTGCCCCAAGAGAGAGAGAATCTTAAGTGGGCTCAGTGCTGAGCATGGACACAGGGCTTGATCCTAGGAACCATGAGGTCATGACCTGATCTAAAATCAAGAGTCATACACTTAACTGACTGAGCTACCCAGGTGCTCCACTACAAATCAATCTTAAAAGAAAACTGATACTGAATATTTTGTCTCTGTTTTGAATATTTTTTATGGGCAATTCTCCCTTGTATTGCTTAGGGAAACAAAGTGCCACAGAGCACAGGAATATTAGATATTAGATATTAGGTCATGATCCTTCCTTCTGGGGCATTATTTAAGCTAGATACATGGCCATTATGAAGGACAACATCTACCTACCTAGTGCTCTGTAGGGAAAACATTTGAAACCAGCCCACTTCATTTGAACCCAGCCCGGCACAAACAACAGAGCAGGGCAACTGTCATCATCAGAAGCAAGTTCTCAGGTGCCTGTCTCTGGGCTCTCCCCACTCCTCCCAGTTAAACATCTTGCTTTCCCTGTTTGTGAGATTGAAGTAGTCTACTGGTCATAAATGTCTGGGGCAAGAAGAAACAGTAAGGTAATGTAACTCACCAAAAGACACAGTTGAATTCAGCTCCTTTACATTCAACTTGTTGGGACAAAGGCAATGTCTTTTTGTCATACCCATAACATGCATTTTGTAGAAATAATTTCAAATGCAGTGTATTTTTTTCAAGTATATTTTCCCATAATTTATATTGCCAGGGCATTCTGATCTGAGGATGGGTAAAGTGGCTTTTGTTGTTACTGTTATATTAATCATACTTCAAATACAGCACTTTTCCCACTCCTCTGAATAAGTATGCAGACTGAGAAAACATCTCCCCTAAGTAATTTGTTAAGTGTTTTTAGAGAGAGTGCTGTATAATAAATGCACCCTCACTCCCATCATATAACTGCCTCTTTTGTTGTTAGTACTTAATCTGTTGGTTGTGTAACAATATTGTACAAATATATGTTTTAATAATTGGAAGTTATCACCAAGACTGCCATTAACAATTGTTTAGCTGTTGGAAAATTTGAAGAAAAAAAACCAGAGACATGAGAACTTAGAATTTCTGCCTAAGAATTACCATTTTATAAAAGTTTAGTTTTTTTAAGTGTATTTTTTTTGAGAGAGAGAGAAAGAAAGAAAGGGAGAGACAGAGAGCAAGCACGAGCAACGGAGGGGTAGAGAGAGGGAGAATCCCAAGTTGACTTTGCACTATCAGCACAGAGCACTCAACTTGGGGCTCTGTTTTATGAACCGTGACCTGAGCCAAAATCAAGACTCCAAAGCTTGAAGAACTGAGCCACACAGACACCCCCTTTTTTGTTTCTCTGCAAGAAACAGACTTCTGAGTGGTCTAAAATTTTTAACTCTTTATTTTTTCAAGTAAAACATTTGGATAAAGACAGTTTAGCATAGTAAGCAAAAATCTGGTTAACTTCTAAGCATGAAGATGGAATTTATGAATTTGAGAGTTTCCCTTATAGGCAAAGCAGCAGGAATAATTTAGATTGCATGAAGTAATTGCACTTTATTTATTTAATAAACGAAAACCAATCGTGAAGCATATAAATTTGCATAATTATATTTGTTATAAACTTAACATATAATAAGCAACTGAAAGATTAGTGCCTTGTGGAAAGTCCATGCAAAATGATCGGTTCTCTCATTGTTGTATCCTGAACCTGGACCTTACCCTTTTGGGAGCTCTTCTTCTGGTATTTTGTAGTGACTTTTGAAATGGATTTTTTCTTCTTCTCAATGGATTTATCCTTTGTTATGTTGCTCTTCAGACAGTTGAAAAATAAAGTAAAAAATATACAAGCATTTGGAAGACAGACTTAGTTGCTCAAGGTTATTCAGAGGCAGAAGAAAAGAACAGTTTTAGAAAACTAGAAAATTTTTTTATTAGAACATATTCCCTAAAGAATGATAATATTAAAAATGTTTGCATTGTATTAAGTAGCCATTACCATAACAATATAGTATAGTTATCAACCACAAAAATATCTCTGGCATACAGTAATAACCTTATATTTCTTCCTTATGCATCTGCAGGCTGCCTGAGGCTCAGATGATCTAAGCCAGGCATGCCTGAGCTTCACTTGTTGCTCATTCTTCTGGAATCATTGGGTGACTCCAAGCACGTTCTTTCTTTGTTCTGTCCCAATAGTAGGGACACAGGTGGCAAGCCCAGCTCAGCAGTTTCTAATGCTTTGCTTATGAGAAAACCACTAAAATTTTCACGGACGAATGAAAGTCACATGGCTAAGCCCTACCTTAATATGGGTGGGAATGTGTAATCTTTCCATAGAGTTTGTGTGTGTGTATGTGTGTGTCTATTTACTGAACAGTAATATGGCCTTCTATACTTTCACTGTCAACACTTATCAAAACTTCTAATTTTAGCTTAGTTGTACTCTGTGGGACTATTGAAGAGAATGGTCATTCTCTAGCAAAACTGAAAATTAGAAAATTTTGTTCTTTGAGGCCATTGGCTACTATCGATGATGTTTAAGGAGTTCTGAAAGACAGTACATTTTTAATGGAGCAATAGTTGCAGCTGTAGTAGTTGTACAGAATACAGTCTTTGGGATTCATCCCCATGAATTAATACTAGAAAGGGTCTCATAAATCTAGGCTACTGAGTAATATTTACACAGGTGGTAGATAATGGCTAAGCCTCTGACTCCGTTCTCAAATCTTCCCTGGGAATGCAATACATACACATGAGTTCAGAAGCTACTTGAGAAATCAACACTCAAGTGAAATGCCTTCTTTCTAAATATAACTATGTGGGGATTATTACTAAATGTGGGTTGGCTTTTTGTGAAAATTGCACCGAAATTTCTTCATGTGAGTTCAAATCCTGATCTTACTATTGGGTAGTAAGTTGCCTCATTTTCTGAGTCTCAGCTTCCCAGCTTATAAAATACAACACCTAATGCCTATCTAATAGAATATGATAAAAATAAAATGAGATGATAGGATTGTGGAGACTGTAACTCATTGTGAGTTATAGAATGAGCTCTGGAATGTGTCTGCTGGGGTCAAATTCCTTTCTTTTCCACTTACTCAATGGCTGATATTACAGTTGTCTCTCTGAATTAGTTTTCTAGAGCTGCCACAGGAAGTTTTCATAAATTGGATGGATGAAAGCAACACAAAGTTATTCTTTCATTGTTCTGGAGGCTAGAAGTCTGAAATGAAGATGTCACCAGTTGGTTCCATATGGGAGTTTGGAGGCAGGATCTGATCCATGCCTCACTCTTATCTTCTGTAGTTGCCAGCAGTCCTGGGCTTTGGATTGTGGCTGCCTAGTTCCAGTTTGCACCTCCATTTTTACCTGGTGCTCCTTCATGTGTCCTGTGTGTTTTGGGATTGTTGTGAGGATTAGATGCATTAATCCATAAAAGTTGATTGGCTGAGGAAATGTCATTTTGTAAATGATGACAGTCAGCTTTTACTTAGGTTGGGACACATAAATTTGATATTTTGTAGGTTTCAAATAGTTGAATATCAGCACATTCTGATGCCGTAGATTTGGACTATATGGAATTGCCAGTTTTGTAGGTCAAAACAATCAAATTTTAGTAATTTCGTATGGTTTAGCTTTGTGGCTTATAATAAATAAAATGATATATCATGATAAGATATCATTGTTAAGTAATGGCATTTCCTTCTTGAAAAGCATCCTGAGGAAAACTATGTTCAAACTAAAAGTAGTTATTATTAGCTTTATGAATTGCCATATAATTCAATTGTTAGCTTAATGAGATGTTACATTAATGCTTTATTATGGTCTTTGGAAAAACAGGTGAAATTCAACTTTGTGCTTATTTAGTGAAGAAATAANTTTGTGGCTTATAATAAATAAAATGATATATCATGATAAGATATCATTGTTAAGTAATGGCATTTCCTTCTTGAAAAGCATCCTGAGGAAAACTATGTTCAAACTAAAAGTAGTTATTATTAGCTTTATGAATTGCCATATAATTCAATTGTTAGCTTAATGAGATGTTACATTAATGCTTTATTATGGTCTTTGGAAAAACAGGTGAAATTCAACTGTGCTTATTTAGTGAAGAAATAGGAAGCACAAGTCTCATCTATTATTTAATGATTAGTAATTATCTGTCACTCAATCAGAATCTTCTCAAATTAAACATATTTTTAAATTAGGATGAGAGCTGTCATTACTCTACTCAGTGTGGATGTAGTAGTTGCACACTCTGATCCTCATTACTTTTTAAAACTTAACTTCAGATGGTGAAAAACAGGTAACCAAAGTAATCTGTAAAATACTGTTGCAGTAGTCAACTAGGTTATTTTACAGAGGGTCTCTCCAGGAGGGAGGAGAACTGCCATTAGCAGAAAAATTCAATGTTACTGGAACAATTAGTTGAGGGATAGGTTTTGGAAATTAAAGCATTTTTTTTTCAGTGCCCCTTAGGCAGTAGTGTAGACAGGAAATCAGAAATTGAAATGAGACTGTAAAACAATAGGAAATGAAGCATATTAGAAGGAGATGTGTATACATTTAAAGGTTTTCCAAAGAGCCAATCAGAAGGATTGATGAGTAGTATTCAAGAATCTTAAAAGACTACTGGTTTGATATTAAAAAAAAAAAAAAGTAAGACTTAAGGCAGGTTGTATGGAAGGTATGGAAGGCACCTAATGGCCCTATAAAGATGATGCAGAAGAAGCCAAGTAAATATTTATCTTTTCAACAAAATTTCTTGAATTTCTTTGCTAGTTGACTCATGCAGCTTCTGCATATAATAGGTTCTCCAAAAACTGTTCATTGAATGAATGTGTGTAATGTACTAGGATAATATTAATTGGAATCTGGGCAAACTTCCCAGATATTTTGAATAATGGAAACTTTCCATCCTATTTTCAAAATAGGTAGGATTGTACAGTGGAAAAGAACTGTATCTGGACTCAGACACTTGTGAGTTCAAATCCTGGAACCTTTCCCAAAGTATGTATGATCTAGTCTAGTTACTAATCCTAATACTGATAGCATCCTTACTGAAATGGGTGGGTCACATCTTTCAATAACTTTTTAAAAAATATATTTTATGACAAGAACACATATGTCTTTTAAGTTTTAAAGATTTTCTCATGCCTTTCGTTCTGTTTCTCTTTATTAGTTGCCATATCTTGCAAATTCACTCTTCTTATGATCAGTTTCATTGGATCACCAATGACAATGACTATAGAAGTATACTTGTTATATCTGCCCATGGTGTTTCACCATCTTAAAAAAAAGCTTTTTGTGGTTGGATGCATACTCAACTCATTGGGATATGAAGTATATGTCTTGGGTCTGCCTTGGAAATGTATCTATCTGGAATTGTGTTTGAAGTGGTTAAGAGGAATTGAATAGCTATCAAATTGAAGTTTAAAACACTTTCTAATAATAATATCAATTTGGTAATTGACTAAATGAACATCAATCAAAAGAGGCAATGACGAGCCAGCCAGCCTACAGAAGCATCAGTCATATTAGCTGGGAATATTTGTATGTAAGAGTTTAGCATTAGTAATTAGCAAACATATCACAGTAACTTCTCTAGGGGCTTCAGTCACATTCAGAGATTTATTTCTACTTGTCACGTAGCCTGACTCAAAAGAGAACATCTTGGGCAGTTGAGCTTAGGCTTCTATGAAAAATGTCTCATTCTACATTCAAGCTGAATTTTATCTGCATGGTCCCTGGAATTGCTGTTCCATAGGAGAGATAACTTAGTAATAAGCATCCAAGCTAAGAGGCACCTGGTAGAATATTAGCAATTATCAATACACCCAGAAAACTCTTTGGTCAAAAGACCACCAGTAAGGGCAAACTGTAGAGAAAGTGGCAAATTGTACCAACTACACACTTAATTGCAATTGGGAATCTTTTTCTACATAGGAAACTATAAAGTTTTAATGAGACAGTGAAGACATTGACTTAAAGTCCAGCCATTTTTTGTCCTTTTTTGGGTACATCTCATATTCTAAACCTTTGCCCTTTATCTGCAAATCCCTTCCCCCAAATGCCCATTCAAACTCACTATAGTACTTGTTCCCTCAAGCTTAGTTTGTATTTTCTGTAATAGTTTTTTATAACTGTCTAATTCATGTATTCTCAGGCATAAGGCATGCTGAGTTTCCCTTAGCAGTGTAGAGCGGTAGCTTGCATGACAATCAGCATGGATCTGGGGAAACACAACTGTCCTGATGTCCCGTGGACAACTACAAGGTTCACGGATATGCTGTGTCTGGAGGGGAGGAGTTAATGCAGAGATGATTAAGTCAGTCATCTCCTTAAAATAAATTCTTTTTCTTCAGAAGAAAAACTGAAGAGTTATCAATTACTTCATTTGTAGGGAGAAATTAATATAAGTGAATTACAACATGTTCAGGTGGATGATTTATAGTCTTCGTGTACAGATTAAATTCACAAAGATGAGGCCATGAAGGCTCACTAAACCCTTCTATATGTAGTCAAGATAAAGAATTAAAGTGTGGTTTTATAATATTGCCCTTAAAGGAATTATGGTGGCCAGAAAGACAAAGCACTAGACATATGTGTATTGATCATAGTGATGTGTTACTGTCATAAACTTTACTAGATACACTGTGTTTAATGGGAATGATTGGTGAGTTTAGCTTCTAATTATAGAACTGATTATAAGAAATATAAAATTCTAATACTTCAAGATTACATGACTTCTCAAATAAAATATTCATGAGTTGATATGGATTTGATATACATATATTTAAGAGTCTTCATTTACTTAGGCACTCTGATCTGTTTGTCTTTTAATAGTTATTAAGAATGAGAGCTTATTTATTCTTCTAAATAGTTTAAATGTCTTGTACTTCTATAAGACTGTGATTGCATCAAAAAACAAACATGCGCATTTACATGAAAATTTTTACAAGTAGATGAGCGTAGATAGAATTCTTATTAGAACCATATTTATAACATAAATTGACATAGGTTTGCTTTTGTGGTAAAGCTATATGAGGGACAGTGGGACAACTCAGGACCTTAGGTCTTACAAAGATGCAAATGTTGCCCTGGAGGACGTCATGGTCTCATTAATTGAGAAGGAGGGACTGGGCAAAGACATATGAACACCTCTAAATCCTTCCTCATCCTAAGTTGATGTAGGGCCATTTGGTACCATCAGAATGGGAGGCATACCTGGGGTAGAACTGGAAGAGTTTATTTGCCTCTTAAAATTGTTACTTGTTTTTTGGCCTGCAAAGATGGTGTCCCTCCAAATTTCTTCAGAGAGGTGACTTTTTTCTTACTGTACTGAAAACTTCATCTCCAAACTGTTGCTGGAAGAGTTTACTACCTACATATCTAGAGCTCCAATGTTGCTCCAGGGGTGAATTTAAAGAAGTAGGTGGAGATCACAGAATTAGTTTTCTTTATTATTGAGTCCTGAAATATTAAATGAACATTATATCTTCTCTGAGGGATAACCAAAAACTAATACTTACTGTTTTTGTGGTTCTGGTTTAATATGTTTTATTCCCAAAGAAATCCAAGGGAACATCTTTTTGTATATGCATTTGTAAATTTATCATCCGTATCAGGAGGCCAAGGAAAGCCACTTAATTAATTGGGTTTTGACAGGTTGCAGGAACAGATGGATGATGGTCACCAAAAGCCTTCCCTGGGCAGCTAATATGCAAATAGGCCAGTAAATTATTCCTGCACTTGTTTTTAAGAATACATATTCCTAAACTCTATAGAATTCAAATAAAGAATAGTTTGAGTATTAGTGTTCAGTATGTTTATTTTAGAGTTAAGTGACACATGATTTCTTTAGATGGCACAGCATATATAAATCCTGTTGATTTGTGAACCTGAGGCTTTCACTCATTCTCTAATCAATGGGGACTTACCTGACTTTAATTCTATTTGTTCATTGCTCTGTATTGTAAGCTGGAATATAATGTAATGTAAGCTGATTTTGATTTCACATTTCTGAGTGGAAATTGCATTGTAGAGATGAACTCATTATAAAAGAACAAATTTGACCACAATGTTAAATGGGCACCACCAACATACCTAACACAATATGGATGTCTTTTCTGGGTTGCATGGGCATCTGTTACATCTGTCCCCTGCTCCTTTGTGTTTTAGCATCTAATTTTAACTAACCCTGGAAGGAAAGTCCAGAAAGCTGTGTACTGCTGCCCTGCAAATCAGCAGGGACCAGTTCATCTGAACTTGGAAAGCAGTGACTAAAATTTTCATAAAAATTAGGGATGGATGCCTTCGACAGGATGCTTATTCTGTAGACAGTTGATATAAAGTCATTATTTATAACAATACATGTGGGAAAATCAATTGACCGTTTTTAGAAGTAGCAGTTTTTTGGAAGTTTGAAAGATGACCTTTTGTTTTTTAAAACTATCTGTAAACAGTCCTGCTTTCTTTCTCTGTCTACTCTTTTCAGTCTTTGTATTTTTCTCTCTTTTCTTTCAGCCCTTAATTTTGTTCTTTTTTTTCCAAGGTAAAGAGGTAGTAAAAGGGAGATATATTTCAATAAAAGAGAGGGTCATAGTAAGAGACTATAGTATATATTTTTAAATATTTCGTATTTGGATTACATTGTATATTTTCACATATTTGTGTTGAAAAGTAGGCCTAGCTGAATTATTATTATCTCTTTAATTGTTCTTATTTTTACCAATTTTTTTTCCTTATAGAATATCAGTAACATACTTAGAATCAATGCCAGAAATGTTTGTTTCTGGATTGAATTAATGGTCTCTGTATTTTACTTTTTTTTTTAATGTTTTTAATTTTTTGAGAGACAGAGAGAGACAGAATGTGAGCAGGGGAGGGGCAGAGAGAAAGGGAGACACAGAATGTGAAGCAGGCTTCAGTCTCCGAGCTGTCAGCTCAGAGCCCGATGCGGGGCTGGAACTCACGAGCTGTGAGATCATGACCTGAGCTGAAGTTGGACGCTTAATCAGCTGAGCCACCCAGGCGACCCTCTGTATTTTACTTTTAAGGTTTTTCTTTTTCTTTTTCTTTTTTTTTTTCTCTTGGTCCAAAAGTAAGGAGGAAGAAGTTGGCTCATCAAATAGTTTATAGGCTAGGCAGAGAACTGGGTGCAAAATACAATGCCAAAATGGGGTATGAGTTGAGATACCAGGAAAGAAGAGATTTAGGTTTAGTGAATAGAAAAATGGGAGGTGGCCTGAAGGGAACTATTGATCAGGTGCCAACATCTCTTCCTATACTTAGAAACTTGGATTCATTTGAAGGTCTTAGAACATGCTGGATACCATGATTTTCATAGTCCTTTTACTTACAAAACTCTTTTATGAAATGAAATCTTGAACTGATTGTACTGTGTTAGATAGGTGAAAATGATCATAGTCAGGTGGTGCCCCACTTTCTTGGCCTTGTATGAAAATGGCCTGAGTGAATTTCTGTCTTTGCAGAGCACAACTTGAAAACTACCATGTTAGCCATGCATTCTGATTTTGTTTCAGAAAGCAAAGTGAGTATGACTAATTTTGGTAGTCACCTATTAGTGAGTTCTTCACACATGAGAGATTAAACACTGGGTGGGGGCTTGATGGACACCACACAGAGGGCCTCTGAATGTGGTGTTAGAATGTACCTGAGTCATGGTGCAGCTGTGTGTTCCTGGATGGTACATCAGGGCTGACAGAGGAGGACCTCCGGAAAACAGAAATGTAGTCACGTCTTAACCATATAGCCTTCCTTCCTCAGTATAGGAGTTAAGGTCCACAGTGTTTTCTGAGGCAGAGCTCACTAGCCATTCCCACTGCCTGAGATACTCTTCCTCCAGCTCTTTCTACAGTTGCTTCTTCCTGTCCTTCAAGTGTTACAACACAGGTCACGTGCTCAAAATGACCTCTTCAGACTGCTCTGTCTCTCTTAGGTCTTCTCCTTCCGGTTTCATGATTAACCCTGCTCATCTTTTCAGAGACTTTAAGAAGAGTTTTAGCTTGCTTAGTTTCTGTCTTTCTCATTAGACTGTAATTTCTGTGGGACCATATCTGTCTTATGCACTCTTGTGACTTCAGTATCTGGTGGGTACAGGACTTGGTACATGGTAGATATTCAGTAAATATTTGTTTAATGAATGTATGAGAAAGTTTAAGTGACAGGTATGAAACATAACAGAGGCCAGTGAAGAACTTAGTGGGAACATTTATTTTATGCACTTTCCCACAACAGTGAAGTATTAATGTTTTGCAATATTTCCATTACAGAAACCAGTGGAACTTTGTGCATTAGAGCATTCATTAGTAATAAATAAGTGAATGCGTGTAAAGCAGTAGTGTTTAATAAGTCATCTCTGATAAAAGAGATACACAGTACTGGGAAAAACAGTAAACAAGATAAGGCCATCAGGTAGAGATATGCAGTATATATTTTCTCGCCTTCTGTTATTATAGCTAAGTGACATTAAGATTAATGTCATATATATTTATCTTAAAGGTAGTGCCATTTTGTATTATTTTCTCTGTCATGGTACTTGATAGCACTTGGGAGTAAATGTTCCCCTTCTAAATGGTGATACTTGGATCCCTAGCAATCCTCTGTGGATCCCTTCAAGGCTAACATGGGGGATATCGATGAAGGAGGCATAATGTTGTGCAGAGAGGATGCAGAGGACCATGATGGCGACCTGTGGGTAGACAGGGGTTAGAGCTAAGGAAAATGGTTTTAATAGGCACAGGACACTTAAATGAGTTTGGGAATCATTGGCTCTTCTTGTTTATGCATATTTTTCCAACAGTGGAATTTGTTCATATTTCATTTAGAGCTCCAGTGCCTTAAGGAAACATGACTTAATTACGATCAGGTGAGTTAGTAATGTTGGAAGGAGGATGGGACAAGCTAATAGTTATGGAATGCTTGTTGAGTTATGTGCTAAGTACATTTGTGCCCATTAGCTTCTAGAAATTCCAGCTGGAGCCTCAAATATGTAACAGCTGGACACCTGGATCTCACATTCCTGGCAGTGAGGAAAAGGCTCATCTGTTACCATCACACCCTAGTTATAAATGATGTTGGTGTTTGGCTTTTCCTATGAACCAAAAAACAAGAGTTAGAACTTTTGCATAGGAGGATTTTGGTCTTAACTCTGAATTAACATTTCATTTAAGTCCTTTTTTTTTTGAAGAGGTTGGGAAAATGATGAGTCATGACAGTAAACCATATCTTCACATGATTCTACTTTTTTCTTACCTGCTGGATGTTACAACTATATTTATTGCTCCATTTTCATTTATTAGCTGTTGTAAAAGTAGATGGATTGCTACTTTGGTAAATATGAGAGCTTTGTGAAGTTTATTCATCTCCATTGTGTACTGAAAGCAAAGTTAAATCATGTATATCTGTTTTAAATTATACCCATGTGAGTCATTAATGATTAAGTGATGTTTGAATGTGTAGGCTTCTAATTTACAATGAGAGAATACAGATTACAAAATTTAGAAAATGTAGTCTGGAATGTAGGTTGATAAAAATCAGTCTTTATGGGTAAAATTAACAAGGATATCATAAATATAACATTGCATCTGATTGAATGGCTGCGGAGTGTTGGCATTTGAGTTAGCATATTTAATATGAAATTATTCAGTTTTGGACTATCCCATGGATATTCCCTTTTCCCTGTCCCCAGTGCCTCCATTCACTTTCACAGATTGCTACCAGCTCTCAAATTGATAAATGACCTATATGTATGTTTAAAAGTAAATTGAATTTGCCTTTTTTAATTTTGAAAATGTCGTGGCACCCCATGAACACTTGAGTCCTAGCCCTGTTGTGTGGCTAAAGACAGAGTTAGTAGTCCCAGGACCACGCAATGCCAGTTCTGAAGGCCCTGGGATGGGCAGAAGCTTAATGTGTCCTCATGTTATCCTGGGCATTTGGGCTAGTCCAGGCCAGGCTAGTGCCTCTGATCCAAAGAACGGTTCCTGTTTGATCAGTGTATCATGGCATTGGAAGAAAAGTCATCCCTTTTCCCCCAAGACCCTCCTCTCCACATTCATTTTATACAAGAAGGTACTAAGGTGCAGGGGTCTATAAAGTACTTTCCCTAGAATCGATTGTTGAATAAAAACTAACCCCTTGGTTTTCTTGCCTTACCAGCCAGGACACATTTCATTCAGAAAGGTCCCTCCCCTGGTGCTTTGTGCTCTCCTCTCAGCCTGTCACATCTCCTACTGCTGCTCCTGCGAGTCACCAGGTTTACACAATGCTCCTAATTTCCAGGCTGCTGTGAATAATACACTTAAAGAGGGGAGACAAATGAACTAGGGCTGGTGTTTAAAGCCGTATCTCCTTCTGCCCTAACATAGAACTTGGTTCATCCTATAACTGTCTTGGACTCATCATTCTTCATCACCGGGACTGCTTTGTAGCCTTCCTTTCCTCTGACACCTAGAATTTTCTCAGAGTTTGGTGGGGGTAGCCTAAACTATTCCATTTTAACCCAGCTCTGCTGAGAACCTTGTTGGGATTGTGTATCCGTGGTTCAGCTGAACAGGTTCCAGTGAGTAGTCCAGTAGGTTTAGGCTGTGCATTGAGTTTTAAAAACCTCTTCTGCTTCTTTTAGATTTGAGAATTTGAACAAGTGATTATATTAATACTGCATAAGCTTGCTTGTACATGTTTTAAAATCAGCCATTATGACACAAATTACCTTGAAAATGTAATAGTACCTAGTCAGATGTTAGGATCCTTTTGGAGGTTGTCATCAATTACATGTTCAGATTACAGACTGAGTAAAGGTCATTCCTACTCACTAATTCTACCAGATAGACTGGCAGGTGGGAGAGTTGCTTTAGAATGCAGTTTAGTTTAAGGACAGGCATTGTCTTACAAATCCATCTCTGAGGTAGGAGCTATTTGCATTAACATATTTATTTATTCATGAATTTTCCACAGTACAGGGAGAATGATTGAAGTTTCCCTTCTCCTAAAGAATGCATGAATTTAGCTTCATTCATTGTTATTTGCTTCTTGATTTTTAGTTGGAATAATTCAGAGGGCCTTGAAATCTTGCTCTCAAGAAGCAGGCCCTTGGCTAATCTGTCAGAGGCAATTACCCACTTTTGAGAAATTTGAAGAGGCCTAGTGAAGGTCAGGACACTAATTCTCACCAGTGTGCCTTGTTCAGATATCATCTCCACTCCCATTGATGGAATTTTATTTATAGCTTTTGTAAATTAAGGTATTTGTGAAAGTTAGTTTGGAAGAGAGAGTCATTATCCAAGGGAGAAAAACAGAGCGGGTGGGGAATAATAATAGAAGCAAAGAGTCAGCTTAAGTTAGATTTCAGAATGAAAGCAGTGTTCATATCTGCATTAGGATTGTAGAAGATGTTTTACGATAGAGAATAAAGCTGAGATACTGCCTCAGGGAGTCTCAGAGAGTTGGGCCTGAATGAAGAGATCTCCCTGGTGGCCTCACTAGGAGGAAACTTTTGTATGTACCATCTCCTTTAAACAGATGACTGACTTCATGCTACCAGTGAGTAGGATCATAGAAACACACTAGCAAAGACCTGGATAGAAAATTGGTAGGGTTAAAAGAACAAATTTCCAAGACAGCCTTGCATAGAACGGAAGGTTCCAACATAGCTAAGGCATCAGTGGCTTAATGACCATAGACAAGACATCACTACCAGAAAGGTGACACTTAAAGTTGGAGGCAAATCTGCAGAATCAGAGCAATGGTCAAAGTAGAAAAATGCTGGAAGATGAGCAGTTACCAAATGGATTGAGATTACTCTAGCCTTCATGGTGACTTATGCTCTATGATTCCTTGGTTCTGATTTAGGGATACTGCTATGTTGTGTATATTTGTCCATGTAGAAGTAATTGGGAGTAGAAAATAGGAAAAGTCATTGAGTGGAGAATTTTGTAATTCTTCCTTCTTCTTTTATGGTGGTCCTTGAAAGCCAAGGATTTGAGGAGTTTATATTCCTAAAACGGTCATAGAGGCCTTGAGGCAGATGGATAATCTATTTTTGCTTGATCACTGCTGGCTTCCTAAGCTACACGCAGGACGAAGAGTGTCCCCGTATTGCACGTATCAGGAAGTTTTCTGTGATGTTCTAAGACAAGTGACAGGTATGCCTTTGCCTCTCAGGCTCTGTAGATAGACGTCCTTAAGAGAAAGATCAGTGACTGAAATTTCTCTGGAATCTTGTAGTTAAGCTTCTAACTCCCTGAATCACTTCTTGGGGAGCCAGTACCAGAGTGCTAGAAGGTTTATCCCTGTTCTACTGTGATACTGAAGAACTGGGCAAGTGTTTGACCAGAAATGCCACAGATTCATATTCATGAGGTTATTTGTTCAGCAAGTCTCTGAGCCAGAAAATGCTTTGGTCACTATCAAAGTATTTTGTCTTGAACTCGTGAAACCTAAAGTCAGACAAAATATAAATATAAAAATTTTGTGTGTCTATTTCATTACTGAAAAATGGGACAATTTTGGTTCATAATGCAGTTCCTGAAGAGACCTGAAGGACTATGAAGTTGAATTTAGTATTCATCACACTGTCTGGCCCTGAACCCAACTAGTCTCATGTTTCAGGGCTGAAGACAAAGACAAAAGGCCAACTCTAGACTCTGAAGCACAAATTCCAAAAAAAAAAAAAAAAAAAAAAAAAAAAACCCCAACAACAACAACAAACCCATTCCCTGCTTGCAAATAAGTAGGGCTTACCAAGAGAGACAGACCCACTAGGAGGAGTTCAAAATAGGACTATTCCACATCTTCCTCTGGTTCTCCAATTTGGCAGAGAAACCCTGGCATTATGAAAGGTTGTACAGGTGACAGGAACCTGTATTCTAGAGGAGGAATCTATAAATGGGTGCCCAAAGGAGGTAGTTCCAGTTTCCCAGAAGCCTGGTGATCACTGTGAAGAGTGGGAGCTGCAGACACTGAGAGCATAGATCTTGAATGGGAAGGGTATTGCTGTAAGAGCATGAGTCTGGATGAATCAAGAGGCAAGAAAGAGGTTAAGGGCTCCTGAAGTGGTTCATAGTTGATAAGAGTCTCACCTAAGGAGGTAGAGTGGGGATAAAGAAGATAATGACTATTTGAGAAATGTTGCAAGTCTGACCATGCCTCTTAAATTTAAGAGTTTCAGTCTCCGTTTTCAGTGTTCCATGGGATGAAGTGTGAGAGTGGGAAAGCTCAAGATAGATGTCTTGAGGTTAGACCCAAGCTTCCACTAGTCACACAGCTTGTAGTTTACAACCCCCACACTCAAGGCCACTAGCACCAGTTGTTTCCAGCTCCAGAGTCTTTAGTTCTGCTTTCTCCAAAGTTCTCCTCAGTCTCCATATCACCCAGGAAACTCTGTGTCCCAGTGTGAACTATCCCGTTTTATAAGTAACTGTGATTCACTAGGCCATAATAGCTTTATTAATTTTTTGTTTGTGTTTTTGTTTTGTTTTAAAATCAACTCTCCTGCCCCTAGGAGACCCAGCAATGATAGAAGATAAATGAAAGCTGTATTTATTATAGCTTTCACAACATAAATCATCTTGCTCTTGGTGAATGGGCAGACCGCTTCTTTGTGAGACTGCAAAATGCCTGCATCCAGGCACATTAAGGAACAGAAACCAAAGAGTAGGATATGAGAACATTCAGAAAGGTTGTTTTAAGAAATTTTGGCTTTGTTCTTCCCCTTCAGCTCTAAAATATTTGGAGGACTTAGAACCTGCCCAGGAGTTGGAGGGAGTGGCTCTTACAGTGTAAGGCTCAGTGCAAGTGTGCTGAGCAGGATAAGCAGGTCCATAAGGCTCTAAGCATCTTTCTCAGGGTGAGAGAAGATAGGCTAACCATCACATGGTGCTGGGTTCAAGTGGAAGTAGAAGCAGACCAGAGATAATAGGTCTCTGGACAGAATCGTTTCCACAGTGGTTCCAAACCTTGCCACATGGCCAAACTTCCCAAGAGTTTTGCTACAAATCCATGAGCCAAGCTTGAGATTTGAATCAGAATTACTAAGATTGGGCCCTGGAAATTTGCATTTTATAAAAGCTGTTCAAGTGACTAGGAGCTGTGATCAGGTTCATAAACTCCATTTCTGCCAGTTGGAGCGAGAATGTAAGAAACCCAGAAGCATGGCTGAGTTTTCCTAGTAATGGCAACCTTGGCGAAGTACCTCTCAGTTTCACTTCTTTCTTATAAAATAGGAGCCTCCCAGGTCCCTCCAGGCTCTAAAATGTTATGATTCAATACATGAGAGTTGTGACCATAGTTTTAGCAGTTATTTTTCTGTTTTTGTGCCTTTGGGCTTAGAAACCCATTTTCAGAGCCCACTATTAATGTAGATGGAATTGGTGGCTGACTGTGGAGTCCATTTGAAGGGTTCCAAGGAAGACTTTCCTCCTGAGAATACCACCCTGCTTTCAGTCTCAGAAATTTCTCCATTAAAGGAATGGGTTAGGCGAGGTCTCTTTATTTACATATTTAGGTCCCCTTTATTAAGGGTTAGTAAGTGCATTAGCAAATTAATAATAGTTGTGTATTCGTATTTTGGGATACTACACCACTGTTTCTATAACACCTCTGATGAATGATGTTTCTGTGTGTTTCTCCCTCTTTCTGATAGAATCAGGTTTGTGTATAATGCCAGCTAGACCTGGACTCTTTTCCTTCCTTCTATGAAAGCATCTCAGAATGCAAATACTGTGAGTGACATTATTATTAGAATAATCTAAAATCTGGTCAACTTTTATATAGCTATTTCTCTAAGTTTGATATGAGTAAAAAAAATTACTCAGGCCTTACCTCCTCTGATTGTATCTGTATTAGCTTGCTAAAGCTACCACAACAAAATACCAAACACTGGGTGGCTTTACCAACAGGAATTTTTTGTCTCACAGTTCTGGAAGCCAGAAAGTCTGAAATCAAGGGGTCAGCAGATGAGTTCCTTGTTACGAAGGATCTGTTCCAGGCCTCTCTGCATGTCTTGTAGATAGTCATCTTCTCCCTGGGTCTCTTCAAATTGTTTTTTCTCCAGACATGCCTGTCTCTGTGTCCAAATTTCCCCTTTTTACAAGGACACGAATCATACTGCATTAGGGTCCATCCTGATGACCTCATTTTCACTTGATCATGTGCCAAGACTGTATTTCCAAATAAGATCATATACACATGTACAGAGGATTAGGTTAGCACCTCAACATCTTTGGGGAAAATACAGTTAAACCCATAACTGTGGCATTCCATTGTATTGTGGCATTGATGCTGAAAAATCAGTGAATTCATTTATGAGGTGGGCCATGGTCCTCAGGAAATTAATAAAAACTTTATTAAGTTATAATTAATAAAACTTTAGACAAGTCTTTTTCTCGTGTGAGATGAAGAAATTAAAGGTGAACCACTGGAACTGTCAGGGGCATGACAGGCCCAGATTGAACTTGCCAACAAAAAGTAATTGGTAATGAATGTTGTAGGGAGGAATGCCATGACTAGGGAGACTACCTTATAGTATTTTTTAAGACACCAAACAAAACTTAACCTTCTGCATTGGATGCTCCATACAGACAGGTGTGGGAAAGGTAAGATTTTTAGTGTAAGTTTTGAGTCAACAGCTATTTTGCATGTATGCCCCTGAAAGTTTCATACAAAGTAGCATTAGTCCGACTTCAGTTCAGGTCATGACCTCATGGTTGGTGAGTTTGAGCCCTGTGTTGGGCTCTGTGCTGAGAGCTCAGAGTCTGGAGCTTGCTTCAAATTCTGTTTCTCCCTCCGTCTTTACTCTTCCCCCACTCATGCTGTCTTTTTCTCTCAAAAATAGACAAACATTAAAAAATAATTTTAAAAGTACCGTTAAATATTTATTATACATAACCATATTACTGTTATAAGAAAACAGTAATCCTATCATTAATAAAAGTAGTACCTTGTCCCAAACCTGGTAGTTTTCTTTTGGTGTATATTAAGATTGTACAGTTGCACAGCACACATGTTGTATACTGACATGTATTTTGATGCTAATAAGGAAATAGCCTAGGAAATGGGGTTGGTATTTGGTTGTATTTTGTAAATAAATAGTGGCCCCTGTTTGTACTGCCATGATGCAATTGTGTACATCTCTTTCTAACTCTGATACAAGTTGGTATCTTGGAATTGCTCCAGATGGGATATTTACACTATGGCAATTGGCAAATGCTACAAATCAGGACTTCAACTTTTGTTGTTGTTGTTGTTAAAAGCCATTACTGAACATTCACTGGAATGAAACTACAGTTGTAAATATATTAATATACTCTGGTTTTGGGGGGAATTTACAAGAAAATGTCTCTTTCCTGATGAACAAAAATAGACGTTTCTTTGTACCATGCTTGAGAATCATTTGTGAAGAAAAACTGTAGAGGCAGTTTAGGAAACAGATGAAATGCATTTGAATGCAATTTTGCAATGGCTTCTAAAGCTGTCAAGGAAATTGCTGAGATAATTTTAGTGTGTGAAATATATTCATTAAGAAGAGTTAAAATTCACAATCTCTGCCTCCCTGACAGCAGGATGATGATGAATAGGAGGGTTAGAAGGATATGTATGTTCAGGGAAACCTCTGGAAATCAGAGAGTTACAAAGCCATCATTAGTAGAGTTTTAAAAGTTTAAAAAGAAAAAAATGGCTACTTGGACATTCGTTAATTTAATCTCTATATTTTAGAAGTAGTTGCACCATATGTGCTTATGTGATGATACATGAGCTTTGGAACTTAGCACCTAGAACTGTGTCATGCATGGTGGCTTCTTTACACTGAGTTGCCTTTCACTACTTAGAAAAGATCCAAAGATAACACTAAAACGTCTACTTTCTGAATGCGCGAGACTGTAGTGCTTCTCAAATGTTAATCTGTTTCTAGATCACCTGAGAGACCTTCTTAAAATTTAGGTTCTTACTTAGCAACTCTGGGATGGGGGCTCTGCTATGGCCTGTTACGCACACTCTGAATAAGAAGGAGCTAGAAACCCTTCCCAAGATGTGACTGTGGAGACCCTGAGTATGTGGTTTTCCGTCTGGCCTGCCTTGCCCTGTGTAGAGACATTAACACGATTTGAAAATTTTCCTATTTTCTATTCTTCTCTATTTGCTTTCCATTGGGATTTATTTAGTGGTTGCAAATAACAGTATTGTCCTTTGGAAATTCCTCCGAGGTCACTCTTTGTAACATTTAGACCTGTCATTTGTTTGTTTGTTTGTTTGTTTGTTTGTTTGTTTTAATCTCTGAGGCTTGAAACTTACTGGGATCGCTGTAATTCCACACAGCTTCCACTAGAGGTCATTGCCTTGTTACAGAATTATTTTCTTTATTTTTCTAAGGTACTTCTGTGGCAGGGATGATTTTGCATTTTTTGGAGGAGTTTAGGGTCAGCCTAAGGGGCCATTTATCCCCAAGGCCACCAGTTTGCATATAATAGCACCTCCATCCCCAAATGGGAGCCCCTCTTCCTCCTCTGGTCAGTGAATCAGAGTGCCAAATGGCACACTTTTCAAACTACCTGGAAGGGATGGAGAAAAGGACCGAAGCATGGCCAAAGTGTTACAAAGGCCAAGCGCAGTGTACTGTGTTGCTGGGGCTGACATAATAAAGTACAGAACTGGTGGTTTCAACAAGTGATGTACATTTTCACACAGTTCTGCAGGCTGGAATCTGAGTTTAAGGCCCGCTCCAGGCCTCTCTCTTTGACCTCTTCCTGTATCTTATCATTATCGACCCTCTGTGCCTGTCTGTACCCAAAGTTTCTCTTCTTATGAGGACATCAGTCATGTGGGGTTAAGGCCCACCTTAAAGAGCTCATTTCAATTTAATTACCTCCTGAAAGACCCTGTCTTCAAATACAATTAAATTCTGAGGTCCTAGGGCTTAAGAAGTCAACATATGAAATTTTAAGGGGACACAATTCTGTCTACAACAAGTAGTTAATAAGGTTCCTAAGGGAACCTATTTCCTAAGTAAATAGTTCCCAAGGGAACAGGCCTTCTTCAGCAAATATAGCTCTGTTGACAGCTATAATTTATCTAAAATATTCAAATCAAAAATTTATCTTTTTCTTTCATGAACTGAACATGTTTAGAAAAGTTGAGTTAATAAAATAAGTCATCTCTACTTATAATTTTTTATTTTTCTTGTAGTTGCTCCATATTGAAGGCTGATCTAGGCGGAGGTCATAGGAAAGGAAAACTCCGAAGTAGGAGACAGGATGAAAAGCTACCAGTTAGGTTAGCCAGACCAGAGACATTTTCCTCTAAATTACCGCCCAGTATGATTTCTTTCTACCATAATTTCTGGGACTTAGTTGCCTTCTTCTTGGAGTCTTTCCAAATCACATGAACTGCAAGTTAGTCTCTGTCCTCTGAATTCACTCATTCATTCCAAACACATACTGCGAAAGCATGTACTATATTTATAATACCCAGGAAATTCAAACTTGAATATGTCAGTCCCTTCTCTCTATTAACTTACTACAATACAATAGAATAGAAATGGTTGTAAGAGATGTGTGGCCAAGTCCCATTACAAAACACCTGGGGGAATAACTTCTCAGGGAATCAGGAAATTCTGATCTATCATTCACTTGGTATTATTCATATGCCTTTGCATACTTCTTACCCATCCACAAATTGCCATCTTTGTTTTTCTCAGAAGGCAGTGCCCATTGTAGGTGCTCACGTAATGCTTTTCAAACAATGAATAAAATGAAGTGTTAGAGTTCTCTCACTCAGGAATAAATGTGAAGGCACTCTTTTGTAAGACGAGGCTTGCATGACCTGCCCATTCTGGGCACAAGCCATAGGCTTGGAGAGCCCACTAATAGGACCACTTCATAATTAATCCTACTTCCGGAAGGATTCATGTGAACAATAAAATGATTTCTTGCATATGAGTGAACACAAGCTATAGAGTTGGAACTTTATAGAATTTAGTTATTTTGTGGATGCAACAACTAAAATGTGATACACTAGGGTTTTGAGATTAGCATTTTACTTCCCCCTCCTGAGGAAATAGTGCAAACCTTTACTCTAACTGAGAAAATTGTCTCTGACTTGATCTTCTTCTGATTTTTAGGTTTATTACCTTAATTTTTCCACAAGTATTCTACTCTGTTCTACCCCATGCCTTTGGTGTCTCACAGCGGAGTTCTTTTTAATTATAATGCAGGTTCTAAATTTTCATCTGGTCCATTTTAAGTGTAGAGACTTCATTAGTTGCACCAGGGGGAGGTTTCCCAATACTTGCACTGAGGAGCCTTTGAAAAATTAATTTGAAAGATTTCCTTCCTTATTGCAGGGTCTTGCACTATTATGTTTTCTCTTGAGTATTGTGATGGCTGTATCTCGTTGTTTTTTTTTTTTTTTTTTTTTTTTTTTAAGTCCAGTTTGCTTTAGAGAATGAAGAGTTTGTTCATTTGATCCCAAATGAGATATAAGCCTCACCGCCAAGAACCATGAATATCAGAACATCCTGTCTGATTTCACCCACCAGCCCACCAGGGGAAATTACTATGTAGCCAAATATTGAAGTGACTCAACAGTCATTTATGAGCCTATTGCTTGTTCCTGTTTTAAGGGTAGTTATCACATCTTGGAGGAAGACTGATAAAAAGAGAAGTTTGAGGGGACTTCTCCAGGAGTGCTTTTCTGCTTGATTTCATTGGCCAGTTGCTGTTTTCCTCCCCTTATTAGACCACCCTCACTTAAGCAAATAGGCTTGGTCTTTAGTTTTAGTTTTTCCTGATTCCTCTTTATGTGAATATTTTTTGAGGTACCATCATGGAGTGAGTTTCTGGTCTGGGGGTCCAGGACCTGAGTAGCTATGAAAGCCCCATCACCGGGGCATCAGATGCTTACACAGAAGGAACTAAAATATCAATCATCAGATTGTTTCTGGGCACCCTTTCTTGTGAGATATTTAGCAGTCTGTTCAGTGGTTGGCCAAATAGACTATTTCAGAGGCATGTCACATTTAAAGTGGATGTGATTTTGGTGTAGAAGCTTACATGTGGTGCTTTAATTCACCTGAACACAGACGTCATCGTTCAAGTGGAGTTTTTCTCTGCATGGTTTGTGCTTGGGCTCCTTATGTCCTGGCAGGTTTTGTTTTGTTTTGTTTGTTTGTTTTTTTCTTTGGTTTTTGTTTTCTTTGCACAGGTTAAAGGTTTGGATCATGATTGGGATACCGTGGAGTAGCTTTCATGAGATTTATTTGCCAGTTTATCATAAACTGTATCTCTCTCCCCAGGGAGAACTCATTCTCTGTTTCCTTTTATTTCTCTTATAAGGGATGACAGCATATATTAACAGAGGGCTAGAATAAATCATTAGGTTTAAGTATTAATGATAATCTAATAATAAGATGTGATAGGATTATATTAGAATTGCAGAATTGGTCTATTTATTAGAAGTGGCGTGCTATCAAATTGTAAAGCCTCAGAGGACATAAGGGTAATTATAATCTTCTAGAAATGCAAAATGTTAAAGTCTTTTTGAAAGTTTATTTTATTATTTTGCAATGAATTATGTCCAAATAAGGTTAACTCTGAAAGTGTCCCATATTATATGTGAAAAAAATATTATTAGCATTTATGAGACCTCATCTTCTAATTTTTAGACGAATTCCACATTTTTGACATTTTCATTATGCATAAAAATGTTAAGACCTGATTTGTAACATAGAAATTGATATGCTTTTAAAAATGTTTAATTCAGTGTTATACAATGATGATAGCTGCAATTATATTACATTCTCTAGTAGCTTGTTACAAAGCATGTTATGAAATATGTTAATTTAAAAAAGCTTTATATTCAGCTTGTGATGTCTTGAAAGATGGAGTAATATGGCCAACAAGCTCAACATAGGAACTCAGAAGTGGAAATCAAAGTTCACCTGGGCCCTTTCACTGACTACTTAACAGAATTTCTTCTACAAAACTGAACAAATCACTTTTTTGATAACATCAACTAATCAGATACTCTTTGAGCCACAGTAGAGTGAACTTGATTGGCCTCATTGTCTTTCATCGTCTCCAACCTTGCCTTCCATTTCAAGTTTTTTTCAATTTTTCTTAGTTTTCTATCAGAGCATCTAATGATAGCTCCCATCCAGTTTCTTATCTTTCTTTCTCAAATATTCTTGAAGAATATTCTGTACTAATTAGTTTAATTTATTTGTAATTTTTCAACTCATTGTATCTTGGTATCAGTTCCTACCATTTTACCAAAACTCTTCCTAAATGTTAGATATGGCCGTAGTATTTTTTTCTTGTCCTTTTTTTAAAATGTGAATTTGATATTATTATCTATACCTCTTTCCACAGACTTTCTTAGCTTCTGCTCTCTAACACTTTTATTACTAGAAATATGCTATTCTCTTTACATGGTAGGTTAAGTAACATTTTCTCATCATTAGATATAATTCTGAGACTATAGGAGAAATTCCCACCTAGTATCTATTTACCCATTGTTTAAGTCTGGTAAATCTGCAAACATTGTTAGTAGTTCAGTTTACCAAACTTGCCAAATCCTATTAAATTGTACTTTAGGTCTTGAATTGTGTAAGTACTTTGAGGACTTTTATATAGTTAATTGATAAATGACCACTCAGCACTTTAAAGAATTATAGTGACTTTTTTGGTTCCCTCGCTTGGATATAACATAATATTACTCAAATTAAATATAGTCTTATATATATAATTTAGATAATGGTCTTGAAGATAAAATATTGTTTCATACCTGTAGACCAGCTTGTTGGAATAGGATGTCACCAGAAAATAGTGGCAACATCTGCATCTATAAAAACTGGGGGGAGATTAGAAGACTCTAACACATTCTCCCTAAAACCTCTAGCCAAGCCCTGAATGGTTCCTCATGATGGTCAGAGAATATAATCTATACACTAATTTTTCACTCTCTTTTATGAAAGTGGAGTTGCTGTAATTTTATACCACTGATAAAATGTAATAATAAAATTTCACTGTACTGACAGAGGGATAATAATGATTCACTTTTATCCCCAGAGCTTCACTTCACATTTTTGCACCCTGGAGGTTCATTGTGTGTCTACATAATGCTAACTTTGGTCTCTCTTATTTCTACAAAAGCCACTTAGAATAAAGAGATTGCAGTGAATAGTACCCTAAAAATAGGAACTGGAGAGATTCAGAAAGGCCTTACATATAGTTTGACATAAACAGCTTGGGAGCCCAGGGAAAAAATGTAGAAAGATCTAAAGAAACAAATAGCTATGGTGAACATGGCCTTATGATTTTCGTGAATTAACATGATGAAGTTATATAAAGAATGCCTCTGCCATGCCACCTGGGTTTATTGTTAAAAATAAATACATAAAATTTGTTTATCTTAATAGTGTACAGACTCCTGTACCCTGTACACAGTTCTACCTAGGAATAAGCAGGAAGTTCCTTCATGACTAAAAAGCTGCACCAATGTAAATGGAGGGGTAGAAATCTTAACACCTGAATTACACAGATTAAGTTTGTCTACCTTTTCTACCATTGTGACTGTGTCTCCCTAGAAGTATAAATAATAGGACATGAGTGTTGTTGTTTTTTTTTTTTTCAAAATAAAAAAGGCTTTATTTTTAAGACAAAACAAATAGCACAAACACATCCAAATGCAAGCGACTAAGTTCACTGGGTTTTAGAAAAGAGAAAGCTGCACTCAGGTGTCAATTATAACTGGAAACATCAAAGAGAGGTCCCCTGCTTCCGGTGACATGGGTACAACATGTGCTTGTCTAAGAAGTCATTCTGTGGTGGCATCAATGTGGAAACGCATGACAAGAGTGAGGTGATACACGGCAGAACTGCAGGTGGGTGAAAGCTTTAAGACCCTTTTCTCCACTCTAATGTGCTCTCCTTTTGCTTTGGGGAATTAAAGTAACCAGCAGGTCACCTTATAAGGAACTTTAATGTCTAAGAACACTTTCAAATACCTAAAAGAGATTCAAGGTTGTTACTAAAATTATATATGAAGGTCAGTGGGGGAAAAGAGTTTGTGTTCTCAAAACCTAGGTTTCACACAATATGAAAAGAAGACACTGATCTTAGTAAAGGCTGGTCTTTTTCATGATGCGCAGGAACTCCTGCTCATTGACTTCTCCATCTCCATCTCGATCAGCCTCATCGATCATCTCCTGCAGCTCCTCATCAGTGAGGTTCTCACCCAACTCCTTGGCTACACGCTTTAGATTTTTGAATGATATCTTCCCAGTTTCATCATCATCGAAGAGTTTGAAAGCTTTCAGAATTTCTTCTTTGGTATCTTTCTCAGACATTTTCTGAGTCATCACAGTCAAAAAGTCACTAAAGTTCATTTTCCTGTCCCTTCCTTATCAATTTCGCTTATCATTTTCTTGATCTCTTCTTTCTTGGGTTCAAAGCCCAGTGCCCTCATTGCCACCTTAAGTTCCTTAACATCTATGGTTCCAGTTCCATCAGCATCAAAGAGATCAAAAGCTTCCCGGATTTCCTGTTTCTGCTCTTCAGTAAGCTCCGGTTTAGGACTCATCCTTTTTCGCTGGGTAGATGAGGCCATGCTTGCCTTCTTAAAGTTAGAGGCCATTGCAGACCAGCTCCGCAGTCCGTTGTTACGGCAACTGACCTATATCTGGACATGAGTGTTTTTAAAGTCCCTTATCTGCTCTACCTTCCTGATGGTCCAGGAGACAATATAAGAAATATTAAGCTAATCAGGTTTAGAAAAAGTTATTTTTGCCTTAAATATATAAATACTCTAGACAACTGAGAAGATAGACTCATTTATGGGGTCCTAGATATATCAGTTATTATTGCTGCATAATAAACCATCATAGACTTAGTGGCATTAAAAAAAAAACTACCTTAATATGCTCATGGATTCTTTCGGTCAGGAATTCAGGAAAAGCACAGTAGGGATAGTTTTTCTCTGCTCACTGATACCTGGATTCTTGGTTAGGAATACTTAAAGGATGGGGTAGTGACTCAATAGCTAGGGGCTAAAATAACATAAAGACTCATTTATTCACATGTCTTGCACATAGGATGGAAGATTCAAAGCCTAGGACTGTTAACTAGGATATACTCCAGTGGCCTTTGACTGGAATACCACTATGTGGCCTCATGATGTAACATGACTTCTTCACAACATAGCGGCCTTAGAATAGTCAGACTTCTTACATGGCAAATATCCCAACAAACAAGGTGAAAGCTGCATAGCCTTGTATTATTGAGTGTTAGAAGTCACATGAGTCACTTCTACCACAGTGTTTAGTCTATAAGTCACAAGATTTAAGACCATAAGTCATAGACTCCACGTCTTGACTATGTGTCAAGGTTACACTGTAGGTAAACGTGAGATGAAAGATATTGTTGGGATCTCTTTGGAAAATAGAATCTGTAAAACCCAGACGAAGCTTACTTAAATTATGTATGCAGAGGTTTCTGAGACTGGAAGTCCTCAGCTCAGGACGAGTTCAAATAGTGGTCCATGTATACAATTATAGTGATCCCCCAGTAAGGGCAGAGTGTAAGTACAAAGCCTCCTGTTGACAATCCCCAAGGGTGGTGTCCTCAAGAGTAGACTATAATTTCCAATCTTTTCCATGTAGTGAGATAAAGGGACTACCTCACATTTGAATCTCTAGTAGTCAGATAAGGCCACCTCCCCTTTATTGTAGGATACTCATCAACTAGTCCCATCCTTTTTTCCTCACTGGAAATCCTGAACAAGATTTAGAGCAGATAAAATTGACTTTGTGGTCTACAAGTCCTTCTCTACTTGTGGAGTGGGGAATGAAGTACTTTTTCAACCCTGAAGCAGTGAAGAGGGCTCTGAAAGAATTACTTTAAAGAATGACTATATCTGCAAAAAGGGAAGATGAACACTTTCCCTCCTGTTGTATGCTTATGGATAGCAGAATCTATAGGCTCACTTTTATGACATTGTCAGAGAAGAGTCTGTTGAAAAAATTCTTAGGAGAGCCTTTGGGGACAATAAACCTTTGCGGTTGCTTAACGTATGTTCCCTGAATTTTGGATATATATATATATGAACTTAGAAACTAATGTTGTATTTGGAGTAGTCTGGACCAGAAGGGCTTGAAGGGCCCATGGTAAGGAAGGTCTGAGAAGAATATGGGGAAATGATCACTACATCTCTGTTCTCTGTAGTCTTGAAAGTGTCAGCAAGGGCATCAGTGTTGCTATGGTTCTACCTAAATGCGATTGGTAGACAATCCTTGGATTGTGAGATCAAGTTCTATGCCCTTTTGGCTTTGCTGGTTGTGAACTGGGCTGAAAACTCATGAAGGGCTAGCATACCAACCAAAGAGAAAGAGGAAGGAAATATGAAGAAAGGAAGGATGGTTAATGTGTGGTAAGAGATCCTACTACAACTCTCTAGAAACAAATTAACTTCACCCATAGGTAGGTCTAGTTACCCCTGAGGGAGGAAAAAAGACAGTCTTTGAAAGTAATTTAAGAATGAAGATTTGAAATAAGGCTGTATCAAATTCTATAATATTTTGGGCCCTAACATACTGAAATAAGTCTTCATAATCAACCGAGATAGAAGAGGTAAGGAATCTGATCAAGACATCATTGAAGAACCTGGTATTTAGTGGAAGAAAAGGTTCCTCAGGGCACAACTGGAAGTCATTTATTGGAAAAATAAATGTTATTTGTTTTTTTCCCTAAAATATTGTGACTCCTCAGGAAACTACTTTCAAGCATCTTGACTCTCCTTAAAACTTCATATACCATTTATTTTTAGAAACAATACAGTCTGCATTCACACACATTTCCCTTAACAAATGAATATTATTTAAATTTTAGGCGATTATTATCTAAGATTTAGGCAGTCTATAGGCCTAAAGCAATGTGACTCCTACAGTATTTAAGAATTAAGAATACAGGGAAATCCAAGCTCCTGTGAATACCGTGAATACCAGTTTGATGGTGGCAGGACCTTATCAGCCTTAAGGCAGTTCCAGACAGCTAACACTTAAATGTCACAAAATGAACACTGGGAGCTTGAGAAAGCAGGGGGAACTGAGCCTTTGAAGAAGTCAAAAATGTCTAGTCAAGGTTGATTGCAGACACCGCTATCATATTACGCCATGAAGGAGGCAAGGTAATGCAGTGCTCCCTGGGGACCAGGCAAAGGAACAGCAGCCTAAATTACAGATGCTTGCCTTTTACACCATCAAGGGTCAGTCTCCATCTAGCCTAATTGTTCCATATATCCAGTTCTCTATAGTGTACCTTACTGAACATCCTTCTCCTCTAAAATGTTCTCATAAGTTGATGGACTGCTTATATGGTTACTCATTTCATTTTATAGTATCCCTTGTCTTAATTAGCAGAACAACTTTGCTTAAGTACACAGAAAGGTCACTATCACTTTGGATATGGAGTGTCTGGGATTTTGATGGTAAAATCTGTTAGAAAATGTGGTTGCTCTTTTTCTGCCATATAGAATACTTTTTACTAGCAAAAGAGAAGGTTATAATTAATTCATGCCTGTCTTGGGTAAGATCTCCTGTGACTATATATGTTGGATCTATCATGAGCCCACTCAGAGAAAATTGAAAACCAGAATTTTTCTATTATATCTGTCATTAGTGCTTTACAAATTAGAAAAAAATTGGAGGATTGCCTTTATAATTGTAAGAGAAGACAGGGGTTTGGTTAATAATAATGTATCAGTGTCATTTTCTTTGTTTTGACAACTGTAATATGGTAATATAAAATGGTAACAGTCCAGGAAATTTAGCGATGAGGACATCGGAAGCTCTCTATTCTGTCTTTGCAGCTTTTCTATAAATTTATTGCAAAATAAAAAAATATTTAAAAATTTCTGAGAGGAAAATAATTTTTAACTAGTGTTTTAAATCCAGCCAAACTATCAAATAACTATGAAGACAAAATCAATATATATTAAAATATTCATTCATGCATTGAGCAAATATTCTTCAAGTACATACTAACTGCCAGGTAATATTGTAAATGGGAATTCTGGCAGGGAGACATAAATCTTTGACTTCATGGAGGTTTTATTCTAGTACAGGAATCAAAAAATAAGAATAAACAAAAAAATACACAGCATGATAGAAAGTACTGTGGACAGAGGCAAAGCAAGGTAAGGGCATTGGAAATGTTGAGTAATTGCAGTTGTTCTACCTTCCTGGAAGGTCAGGATTATTTTCACTGACTGACCATTTAATAAGGATCTGAAGTAGATCCTGCAGATATTTTAGAAAAAAGAATGTCAGACAAAGCTACAGCAAGTGCCAAGTGGCCTGAGACAGAACTGCATGTGCACTGTTCGAGGAGCAGGAGGCCAGTTGGGCTGGAAAAGAGTGAGAAAAAGAGAAATCTATAGTAAAAGATGAGGTCGGAAGATAGTAGAGGAGGGTAATTCAGTTAGAACCTCATAGGTCTTTGTAAATATTTTGGCTCTAACACATTCTTTAGGTAACACCCAAAATACAGTTTATAAAAGAAAAAATTGGTGAGTTGACTTCATCACAGTTAAGAACTTCTCTTTAAAATATGTGCTAAAAGAATGACAAGATAAGTGGACTATATTTGCGAATCAAATATCCAATGAAGGATTTGTATTCAGAATACATAAAGAATTTTCAAGTCTCAACTGGAGCAAGACAACCTACCTCCCCCAAAATGGGCAAGAGATTTTTTTAGTTTATTTATTTTTTTTGAGAGAGAGANGTGCTAATGGCAGCTACAGAGAGCTGAGCATCAGGCCACAAGGACTCTTCTGACGCCTTGAAACCTAGTAGCATTTGCCTTACTGTGTTTCAGATGTGTTGGGGCCATGACTCCTTTTTTCCTTCCGGTGTCTACGTTTTGGAATGGGAATGTCAACNTCTGACCCTCCCCTGCTCACGCTGTCTCTCTCTGTCTCTCCTAGAAATAAATAAAACATTAAAAAAAAAAGTCATTTCTGGTCACTAGGATTGAGTTTGGAATGCAATTAAGTGAGAGCTGCTAAACAATAACATAACATCTATTTTTCTTCTTATTTTCCAAGAAACAAAAGAGAAAACATTGCACTTTGCTAACTTCTTGGAAATTAGCTCTTTGGTGAATTTAAGTGAGTTCACATAATCTCCCTTGGGCACTTTTGCCATTGTCCACTTACGGCACTTTTACCCTAACATTTTGCTCTGGTTAGGTTCTGTTCTTCCTTTTATCAAGCCCAGTAACTGGAAGTCCGCTTGGAATTTTCTGTGAGAAACATTTTCCAATGTGCTCTTAACATTCTTAGATGTAATTCACTTGGTAGAAACTTTGCCCTAACCATTGCCTCCTTACGAAAGCTCTTTTACTCTGCTGTGAGACTAATGTCATTAACTAGCTTTCTGTTGAGGCGAGATAAGAGATGAGAATAAACATCTACTTTTTCTTGGCCCAGTCTGATAGTACTGGATCACCTCTATACATTCATGGTCTTTGAAAAAGGTCTTGGGTGATTTCCTGATTTATTATTGGTGAAAAGGAGGCAACAAAAAGGGAATGGAAGCTTTGTAGTATTTTACCTTGTTCAACAGTTTCTTCTTAAAACCTTTAATGACTGAAGTCTTTTAGTTCTCTGCTTTCCCTGGCTATTCATTTCTAGTTCCTTTTTGTGTTCCTCTTTTATCATTATTTTTTTCTTTCTTTTAACAGTACTGCTGTACTTTTACTTTGGATGACATCATCTGAAAGGTCTAAATTAATGGCTTGAATCATGTACTTACTGTTACCAGTAGCTGTTCTGCTGAGCCTTACACGTGTACACATAGTTGCCTAAAAGGTATTTCTATTTGCATGTCTTGACTCCATGTGGTGAGACATACCCATCCTCACCAGTATCCACTCCATAAGTCTAAACATTGTAGTGGCTCCTCCTCTCTTCACAGGCAATACTTTACAAAGTCTTTTATTTTCGTATCTCTTACTCCTTTCCTTTTCAAACCTACCATTTCCCCTGCATTTCCATTACACATTACAATTCAATCACTAAGATTGCAGACTGCTACCTATGATCTTATTTCCCTCTAGCATGTTCCATATAAATGCCTTTTCCAAGTGGACATAGGATCTGCTTGATATCTTTGAATGTTCTCTACCATGTTCCCCAGAATTTCAAAGTTCTTAATTTAACCCATATGATAAAGTCCCTGACCACACTTCTAGCCATCTATCTTCCTTCCTTCCTTCCTTCCTTCCTTCCTTCTTCCTTCCTATAATTTTTTGAAGAGCTTACATACTATTTTCCACAGTGGCTATACCAGTTGGCGTTCTCACCAACAGTGCATGAGGGTTCCTTTTTCTCCACATCTTCACCAACACTTATTCTTGTATTTCTGATTTTAGCCATTTCACCAGGTGTGAGATGGTATCTTATTATAGTTTTGATTTGCATTTCCCTAATGATGAATGATATTGAGCATCTTTTCTTATGTCTGTTGGCCATCTGTATGTCCTTTTTTGGAGAAAAGTCTGTGTCTTCTGCCCATTTTTTAATTGGATTTCTTTCTCTTTTTTTTTTTTTTTGGTGTGGGGTTATATAAGCTCTTTATATATTTTGATTACTAATCCTTTATCAGATAGGTCATTTGCAAGTATCTTTTCTAATTATGTAGGTTGTATTTTAGTTTTATTGATTGATTGATTTAGTTTTAATTGATTTTAGTTTTATTGATTGCTTCCTGTGAAGCAATTGATTGTGCTTTTATTGATTGTGAATTTATTGATNCTTTATATATTTTGATTACTAATCCTTTATCAGATAGGTCATTTGCAAGTATCTTTTCCAATTATGTAGGTTGTATTTTAGTTTTGTTGATTGCTTCCNTGGCTATACCAGTTGGCGTTCTCACCAACAGTGCATGAGGGTTCCTTTTTCTCCACATCTTCACCAACACTTATTCTTGTATTTCTGATTTTAGCCATTTCACCAGGTGTGAGATGGTATCTTATTATAGTTTTGATTTGCATTTCCCTAATGATGAATGATATTGAGCATCTTTTCTTATGTCTGTTGGCCATCTGTATGTCCTTTTTTGGAGAAAAGTCTGTGTCTTCTGCCCATTTTTTAATTGGATTTCTTTCTTTTTTTTTTTGGTGTGGGGTTATATAAGCTCTTTATATATTTTGATTACTAATCCTTTATCAGATAGGTCATTTGCAAGTATCTTTTCTAATTATGTAGGTTGTATTTTAGTTTTATTGATTGATTGATTTAGTTTTAATTGATTTTAGTTTTATTGATTGCTTCCTGTGAAGCAATTGATTGTGCTTTTATTGATTGTGAATTTATTGATTGTGCTGTGAGGAAACTTTTTATTTTGATGTAGCCCCAGTAACTTATTTCTGCTTTTGTTTTTCTTGCTTCAGGAGATATATCTAGAAAAATAGATATATTTTCATATATCTGTCTTTTAGCTGTCTTCTAGCGTTTGTATGGTTTCATGTCTCAGATCTAGTTCCTTAATCCATTTTGAGTTTCTTTTTGTGTATGATGTAAAAAAAAAAATGGCCCAGTTTTATTCTTTTGTATGTAGCTGTCCAGTTTTCCAAGAACCATTTATTAAAGATACTTTTTCCCATTGAATAATCTTTGCTGCCTTGTTGAAAATTAATTGATCATATAAGCATGGGTTTATTTCTGGGCTCTCTTTTCTTTTCCACTGATCTATGTGTCTATTTTTGTGCCAGTATCCTACTATTTAAATAGAACAGCTTTGTAGTATACTGTGAAATCTGGAATTTTGATTCCTTCGATTTTGTTCTTCTTCTTCAAGATTGCTTTGGCTATACAGGATCTANTACTATTTAAATAGAACAGCTTTGTAGTATACTGTGAAATCTGGAATTTTGATTCCTTCGGTTTTGTTCTTCTTCTTCTTCAAGATTGCTTTGGCTATACAGGATCTCTTGTGGTTCCATACACATTTTAGTATTATTTATTCTAGTTTTGTGAAAAATTTTATTGGTATTTTGATAGGGATTGCTTTAAATCTATAGGTTGCTTTGGGTACTGAAGACTTTTTAACAATATTTGTTCTTCCAATCCATGAGAATGGAATGTCTTTCTATTTGTTTGTGTCATCTTCATTTTTTTTATCAATGTTTATAGTTTTCAAAGTACAGATCTTTTACTTTCTTGATTACATTTGCTTCTAGATATCTTATTATTTTTGGTACAATTGTAAATGGGACTGTTTTCTTAATTTCTCCTTCTGCTACTTCATTAATAATGTATAGAAATGCAACAGATTTCTGATTATTGCTTTTCTATCTTTCAACCTTAGCGAATTCATTTATAAGTTCTAATAGTATTTTTGGTGGAGTCCTTCAGGTTTTCTATAAATGGTATCATGTATCTGCAAATAGTGAGAGTTTTACTTCTTCTTTACCATTTTGAATGTTTCATTTATGTTGTTTTCTTCTTACCTGATTGCTGTGGCTCAGACTTCCAGCACCACGTTGAATAAAAGTGGTGAGAGTGGATATCCTTGTCCTGTTCCTGACCTTAGGGGAAAAGCTCTCAAGTTTTCACCATTGCGTATGATGTTAGCTGTGGATTTTTCACAGATGGCCTCTATTATGTTGAGATATGTTTTCTCTAAACCAATTTCGTTTTTACCATGAGTGGATGTTTTACTTTGTCAGATACTTTTTCTGTATCTATTGTAATGATTACATGGTTTTGATCATTTCTCTTGTTGATGTGGTGTATCACATTCATTGATTTGTCAATATGGAACCACTCTTGCATCCTAGGCATAAATCTCATTTGATTGAAGTGAATGCTTTTTTTAAATGTATTGTTGGATTCAGTTTGCTACTGTTTTTTTTTTTTTTTTTTTTTTTTTTTGAGGATTTTTGCATTTATGTTCATCAGAGATACTGGCCTGTAGTTATCTTTTTTAGTAGTGTCTTTGTTCGGTTTTGTATTAGTATAACACTGGCCTCCTACAATGAATTTGGAAGCTTTTCTTTTCTTCTATTTTTTGGAAAAGTTTGAGAAGAATACTTATTAACTCTTCTTTAAATGTTTGGTAGAATTGACCTGTGAAGATATCTGGTCCTGAACTTTTGTTTGTTGGGAGATTTTTTACTATTGATTCACTTTCATTGATCTCTTCAAATTGGTCACTTCAAATGTTCTATTCCTGATTTATTTTTGTCAGTTGACATGTTTCTAGTGATTTATTCATTTCTTCTCTGTTGTCCAATTTGTTGGCATATATTTTTTTACATAATACTCTCTTATAATCCTGTTTGTTTCTGTGATGTTGGTTGTTTCTCCTCTTCCACTTCTGGTTTTGTTTATTTTAGTCTTCTTTCTCTTGTTTTGATGAGTTTGGGTAAAGTTTTGTCAATTTTGATGATCTTTTCAGGGAATCATTTCCTGGTTTTATTGATTTATTCTTTTTTTTTCTTTTTTAGTTTTCTGCTCTAATCTCTATTATTCCTTTCCTTCTACTGGTTATGGGTTTTGTTCGTCCTTTTTCTAGTGCCCTTAGATGAAAGTTTAGGTTGTTTATTTGAGATTTTTCTTGCTTCTTGAGGTAGTACTGTAATGCTATAATCTCCTCTTAGAACCACTTTTGTTGCATCCCAAAGATTTTGGACTGTTGTGTTTTCATTGTTATTTGTCTCCATGTATTTTTTTGTTTTGTTTTGTTTTTGGGTTGATCCATTCATTGTTTAGCGTATGTGATTTAGCTTAAATTTATTTGTGTTCTTTCTAGATTTTTTTTCTGGTGGTTGATTTCTAGTTTCATAGCATTGTGTTTGCAGAAGGCATAACAGAATGCATAGTATGACTTCAGTCTTTTTGAATTTTTTGAGACTTGTTATTTGGCCTAAAATGTGACTTATTCTGTATAATGTTCCATGTGTTCTTGAAAAGAATGTGTATTCCTTGTTTTTTAGGATGGAATATTCTGAATACATCTTTTAGGTTCATCTGGTCCAGTGTGTCTTTCAAAGACACTATTTCCTTGTTGATTTTCTATTTTGATGATTTATTCATTTAAGTAAATGGTGGTTAAAGTACACTAATTATTGTTCTATTAATTACTTCCTTTAGGTTGTTAATAGCTGCTTTATGTGTTTGAGCACTTCCATGTTGGGTACCTAAATATTTACAATTGCTATATCTTCTTGTTAGATTATTCCATTGATGATTATATAATGTCCTTCTTTGTCTCTTGTTACAGTCTTTGTTTTAACGTCTATTTTATCTGATATAAGTATTACCACTCCAGCTTTCTTTTCATATCTATTTGCATGTAAATGATTCTCTATTCCTTCACTTTCAGTCTGCATGTGTTTTTAGGTCTGAAATGAGTCTCTTGTAGGCAACATATAGTTGGGACTTGATTTTTTTTTATTCATTCCATTACCCTATGTCTTTTGATTGATCATTTAGTCTATTTATATTCAACATAATTATTGATAGGTATGTACTTATTGCCATTTTATTACTTGTTTTATAGTTATGTTTGTAGTTTTTCTCAGTTCTTTTTATTCCCTTTGCTCTCTTCTTTCACAATTAGTTTTCTTTAATGATATACTTGAATTCCTTTCTTTTTAATTTTTGCACGTCTCTTACTGGCTTTTGATTTGTGACTACCATTATGTTTGTATATAATATCTGCATATAGCAGATATATATCTACCTTAAAATATTGTATATAATATCTACCTTAAAATAGATGGTTACTTAAATATGAACTCATTCTTTATCCCTTCCTCTCTCATGTTTCAGGTATACGGTGTCATATTTTACATCCTTTTATTTTGTGAATCCCTTGACTGATTTTTACAGATATACTTACTTTTACCAGTGTTGTGATTCATACTTTTCTTAATCTTATTTATGTTCTTTCCTTTCCACTCAGATCCCCTATCACAGTTCTCATAGGGCTGGTTTCCACACAGAGAGACTCCTTTCACATTTCTTGTAGGGTTGATTTAGTGGTCATAAATTCCTTCAGCTTTTGCTTATCTCTTCAACTACCTCTGCCTGTATTCTGAATGTTAGCTTTGCTGGATAGAATATTCTTAGTTGCAGGTTTTTCTCCTATCAGCACTTTGAATATATCATGCCATCACCATCTGGCACAGTTTCTGCTGAAAATCAGCTGATAGCCTTAGGGGGTTCCATTTGTATGTAACTGTTTTCTTTTCTCTTGCTACTTGTAAAACCTGTCCTAATTACTATTTTTGCCATTTTAATTATGTGTCTTGGTGTTGACCTCTTTAGGTTGATTTTGTTGGGGGTTCTCTCTCCCTCCTGGATCTGGATTTGTTTACTTACCCAAATTGGGGAAAATTTCAAATATTATTTCTTCAAATAAACTTTTTGTTCTCTTTTTTCTTTCTTCTACTGGGATCCCTACAATGTGAGTGTTACTAGGCTTGATGGTATTGCTGAGTCCCTGAGTCTATTTTTTGTTTTTTATTATTCATTTTTCTCTCTCCTCTTTAGCTTGATTGCTTTCCATTATATTCTCCTCCATGTTACTAATCTGTTCTTTTGCTCCCTCTAATCTACTCTTTACTCCATTTAGTGTATTTTTAATGTCACTTACTGAGTTTTTCATCTGTTATTGGTTCTCTTTTATATTTTCTCTTTGTAAGTGAATCACTGATGTCCTCTACTCTTTTCCCAAGTCCATTGTAACCATTACTTTAAATCAGGCATATTACTTATCTGCATTCATTTAGCTTTCTGACAGTGATTTTGTCCTGTTCTTTCACATGGCTCATATTTCTCTGTTTCCTCATTTTCTTAAGTACCTGTGTCAGTTTCTATGTGTCAGGAATGCCAGCTATGTCTCTCTTGGAAGTAGTGGTCTCATGAAGAAGATGCCCTGTAATTCCCTGCAATGAAATGTACCCTATTCACCAGAACCTGATGATTGGGTGTCTACTATGTATGTTGCATGCACCCTACTATTGTGGCATAGCCACTTTTGCTTTCAGTCCATATACCGTATCTCTCTTTGTCTGTTGTTGGCATGCTTTGGTCCCTGTGTTGTTAGTGGGCCATTCAGGGGCCACATTGGGCTTGAGTTCAGTTAGACCATGTGTTTGCAACAGATGCAGTAGCATGGCATGGCAGGAGCTTTCCCTGTATTGTCTTATGAGAAGCTTTTATTGGTGGACAGGGCCTGCAGTCAGACCACATGTCTGACTCCAGCCCATTGTAGGGGCTACAGTCAGGCTGGTTTTTATCAGTATCTTAAATACCCTCTCCACAGAGTAGGAGAAACTTTGGGGTGGTGCGGTCCTCTTTCAGGCCTACTGGCACATTGCCAGGCTTGTGGAATCCTTTGGATGCACCCTGGCCAGGAGCATATGGAGAGGGAAGTCCACAGGAAAGCACTGGTGCAGGGCATACTCTGCCAGCAAGGTGCATGGATCTGCTGTGGGAGGATATCTGCAAACAAAGCCTGGCTGTCGGAGTTTAATCTGCAGAAGTATGTGTGACCAGGTGTGTGGTTAGCTAGTTAGGTGTAAAGCACTGGTGCTGGACAGCGTCCTACAGTTATTCATGTATCTAGGCTGGGAGGTGAGAGAGGGAAACGATGCCTGCCTGGTCTTTTGTTCTTGGAGAGGTTTCCCAATAATCCCTGCCCCTCCAACATATGCTTTGAGATTAACATACAAATCTCCCTTCTGTATATTCCAGTTGTTTTTCAAACTGCTGCTCCCATGCTTTATCTCCATGTGATTCTTAGTTGTACTGCATTTTTAAGGCCAGGGACTCAGTTTCCTACTCCTCCTGTCTCTCCCCGAGGCCAAGCCCACTGATGTTTAAAATTCCAGATGTTAAACCCCACTGATGTAAGAACTCATGAAATTATGTCCCTGCAGTTTTATAAGCCAAGTGTAATGGGAGTTTATCTTCTTTGTGCCTGAGGTGCCTAGTGTGAGAGTCTTTTTTTCCCCCCCTTTCAGTGTCCTTGTTTTTCTTCCCTCCAGCAGACAGTCCCATTAGTCTGTTTTACTTCGCACTGTGTTTCTGCCTCTCCTGTCCTCTTTGATGTGGCCTTTGCTCTCCATTTAGCTGTGAAGACTCTGTTATCCCGGTCTTTGTATTGTTTTCTGGGTTATTTGCACTTACATGGGTGTTATCTAGTTGTCTCTGTGGGATGAGGTGAGCATAGGCTCTTCTTACTCTCCCATCTTTCCCAGAAGTCTCCAACAAAGAATTCTTATTCCCAGAATTTGTAAAGTATTTCTATAAGTTAATAATAATTTAAAAAAAAGAAAACACAAGGAAAACAAGAGAAAGATAACCCAGTGGAATAGAAAAGGTAGCAGGGGCTGCACAAAAGAGGATATCCAAATGTCAGTAAACATATAAAAGGATCATTCACTTCATAAGCCATTAAGAAAATGAAAATCAAAACTGGAATGATATGTCACTGCACAACTAAATTTATTTAAATAAAAAAGACATAAAATACTAAATCAATTGGAAATATCCTATGCTCTGATGAGAGTATAAATCAACACAATCAGTTTGTGAAATTGGCAGTGTGTACTAAAACTAGAATGTCCATTCCTGTGATCTGGTCGGTATATACTCAATGGAAGTAAGTACACATTTTCACCCAGTGGCATGTACATGAATTTTCATAGCAGTACTTTTGGTAAAAGCCAAGAAATGTGAATTACCCAAATGTCCTCCAACCATAGAATGGATAAGTAAATTATTGTATTAATTGGATAAATAGTGGAATTCTGTACTGCACAAGATTGAACCATTTACAATAAAGAAGCTAGGTAGTGAAGATGTACTCTATGACTCATTTTAAAGATACAAAGATATACAGATATTTTTTAGTGTTTTATTTATTTCTGAGAGAGAGATAGAGAGATAGAGAGCATGAGCAGGGGAGGGTGAGAGAGTGAGAGAGGGAGACACAGAATCGGAAGCAGGCTCTAGGCTCTGGGCTAGCTGTCAGCACAGGGCTCAATGTGGGGCTCGAACCCACGAACTGTGAGATCATGACCTGAGCCGAAGTCAGACGCCTAACCAATTGAGCCACCCAGGCACCCCCAAAGATATAAAGATACTAAGCCAAAGTTAATTTTTGCTATTTTGTCAGTTGGTGTTATCTGAAATGAAGTGGGTCAAGGCAGTGATGGGAAGGGAGCATAAGCATGCCTCCTGGGATGGTGTAATATTCTCTTTCTTGATCTCTGTGCTATTTACATGCGTTTGTTAAGTTTGTAAAATTTCATTGAGTTTATGCTTATGATTTGCACACTTTATTATATTTATTAGTTTTTTATAAATATTTTAAAAAACCTCTTCGTGGTAATCTACCTAATATGTATGTAATTTGAAGCAAGGCTGTTTTCAGTCTACCACTTCTGCAATATTACTGAAAGCTCTAGCACCTCTTGGGCACCTCTTTCCATATTGGCTTATTCCAGCTCTTTGGGACAAAGAACAAAATATATTAGTGGTTTCTAAACTTGGCTGTGTATCAAAAACCTTGAGAGAGTTTTAATAAAATATAGATATGCATTCTTGGGTAGACCTGTGGAATCTATAATAATAATAAAATAAAAATATTCCTTTTTCAGGAATACTTCATTTACAGATAGGTTTGGAGATCTAGGGGAAACTAAAGAGTCCCAGAGGGATTCATGAAACATAATGTTAAGTTTTAATTACATGGATATAATTTTGACAAAAGTCTGACCTCAGTTATTTCATTCCTTTTCTTTTGCTGAGAGAATCCATATTAAATAGATAAAACTTAACTTCTTTTGCTCACATCATCGTAATAAGTCATATCCTTATTTTTAGAAAAAATTCAATTTATAATCAAATTAAATTACATAATCTCTTCAAACCATGGCTCCTACATCTATAATTGGAGGATATTACCTATCTCACATAGTTGTTATAAGAATTAAATGCAGAATACAGTAAAGCACTGAGTGTAGTAGTGTCTGGTACATAACAAGTTTGTTGAATGAATTTCAAGGATCTCTGTAAGAGCAAAAATGGCATTTGACAGTCTTTTCAGAGCTCTTTTTTCAGATAGTGCTATACTTGGAATATTAGAATGATACACTGTCTTTGGGCACACTTTCAAGCTGTTTATTCCAGCCATGGTATTATGGTAATAAATTTGCACTCATCAGCCATGATCTCTTCATGTTCCTATTTTGGACTATCACCATACTTTTATAAAATGCCTGGCATTTTAGTGTTAGGGGAAATTCTGGAGTCTGTGAACAGGAGCAAAACCAGGCTTTTCTAGTACAAAATTAAATCTCCTCTCTATTCTTTCTTAGCATCATGACTTAACCAATGAGCCAAGCAGCCATGGGAATTAATTTAACAACAACCATGTAATTGGTATGAAATGGTCCACTAATTCATTTGACCAATTTGGTCACATCTCCTTAATTTTTTCAATTAATCCCTTCAGTACCCATCTTCCATATTTATCATGAAACCTAGAATCTCCCTCTTGGGGATTCCCCTCACTGTGAATCTGCCTAAGAACTTCAGGATCTCATACATCCACAAAGCAATTCATATTTTTGCACCAACAAGTAGGAATTTTTGGGTCTCGCCAGTCTACAACCACTGTATCTGTTACCTCATGGTGGATGTGACTTTTGGGTTTAGACTTGCTTTTGTGAAATTAGTATGGAATCACTGACACCATGATAGCTACGTAATCCAAAGTCCTGTGGAGGCTTTGTGTTCTTTGGGATGGGTAATCCTTTAGTGCTAAGTTTAGCTAAGAGTGCCCCTGGGTTCCTCAAATTGTCTGATTTTTAGTGTTCACATATTTGAGCTCTCTTATAAGCTACTCTCATGGATTTTCATAGTGCTGAGACAAGATTATTTAGGTATTTTGGTCACTTGACAGATCCAAAGCCACTGTCTTCTTTTCCTACATAGGGATCCACTCTATAATTCAGAAAATCTACTTTTATTTCTTTTCTCCAGACTGTGGTTCTACTTACTCAGGTTTCTAAAGAAGACTAACTTTTATGACTTTAGGAATTCATCTCTCCAATTTTTGTATTCATTTTCTACTAGCCATGGCATTGAAGGAGGGGGATATTTTCTTTTGATTCATCATACTTTATTTATATTCTAAGACTTGCCTTCCATGTGCCCATGTCCTGCTCCTAAACCTATCTATCTCTTCTCAAAATGGTAGACAGTGGAAATATTCTCTACATTCTAGGTAAACGACATAATTCTTTCTCAGGATCTCAGGATGTCTTTGTTCCATACAAGATATACTTAGAATAATATTCTCCATAGTCAGTACATTTATATCTGGGATTTCTTGCCTAAACTATATTGTCAATGTGAGAGTATCAACTTTACAGTTAGTTAGACTGAGCCATGCTTGGCATTGATCAGTGGTTCTCAAACATCAGTCCTCTGGTATTACCTTTAGTAATACCAATTACATTTGCGTTAACTTTCCGGAAATGTAAACTCATGGACCTCATCCCAGATTATATACTGAGTTAGAAACTTTGGGGATGAAATAGCTGCAATCTATTTCAACTAGTTCTCTGGGAGATTATGATCAAAGATAGAGTTTGGGTGTTGGGAAATGTCATTGAAAAGATATAACTGCTGGTTGACTTCTGAGTGGGACCTGGGTACTAGGAGGCTCCACACCCCCTCTCCTATTCTTGAAATGTGGGTTCTTCTTGCCCTTCCTGCTCCCAGAGGTTGCTCCAAGGACATAGGTTTGAAATAGTGATATGGTGTTAAGAACAGCTGTACAGTATATGTGACTGAACCTAGTCAAGGCCTCTCTATAAACGTTTATGGTTTGGTAGGTGGGTACAAGAATCCACTCATCTTGTTGCACCCAAGATAACCTTATATGTAAACCCCATTTTCTTTTTAATACTGTAGCCTCCCAACCTGGAGTAACCTGCCTCTTTATTCAGTTTCTCCCTGCCCTCTGCATATGGGGACCGTTTCAGATTATACCCCAGAAGGTCCCATGGAGCTTGCAAACTAAAACTAGGAAGTGATGGTCTAGATAAAAATGTACATTATTGTTTTTCAAATGCAAGATAAAGGAGGTGCCTGGGTGGCTCAGTCGGTTAAGCATTGGACTCTTGAGTTTGGCTCAGGTCATGATCCCAGGGTCGTAGGGTCAAGCCCTGTGTTTGGCTCTGTGCTGAGTGTGGAGCCTGCATGGGATTGTCACTATCTTTCCCTCTGCCTTTCTCTCCTGCACGCACTCACTCTCCCTCTCTCTCTAAAATAAAAAAAGTAAAATGAGAGATGAAGAGCTAACTTCCATATTCCTGCTGATGTCTTCTCAGTGTCAGCAGATTTTTTGTCTATTTTTCTCTAAAATAGTTTGTCAAGTTGGTTTCCAAATAACACCCAGTGCTCATCCCGACAAGTGCCCTCACCCATGCCCATCACCCCCCTTCCCCTCTCCCCCACAGCCATCAGCCCTCAGTTTGTTCTCAGCATTCACGAGTCTCTCATGGTTTGCTTCTCTCCCTCTGCCCAACTATTTTTCCCTTCTTCTCACCCATGGTCCTCCATTAAGTTCCTCCTAATCCACCTATACATGCAAACGTACGGTATTTGTCCTTCTGTGCCTGACTTATTTCGCTCAGCATAACACCCTCTTGTTCCATCTGTGTTGCTACAAATGGCCAGATTTCTTTCTTTCTCATTGCCACGGAGTATTCCATTGTGGAGATGAACCACATCTTTTTGATCCTTTTGTCCGTTGATGTACACTTAGGCTCTTTCTGTGTTTTGGCTATTGTTGAGAGTGCTGCTATGAACATTGGGAAACATGTGCTCCTACGCATCCGCACTCCTGTATCCCTTGGGTAAATTCCTAGCACTGCTACTGCTGGGTCCTAGGGGAGTTCTATTGTTAATTTTTTGAGGAACCTCCACACTGTTTTCCAGAGGGGCTGCACCAGTTTACATTCCCACCAATAGTGTAGGAGGGTGCCCGTTTCTCCACATCCTCGCCAGCATCTAGCGTCCTCTGATTTGCTCATTTTGGGCACTCTGACTGGCATGAGGTGGTATCTCAGTGTGGTTTTGATATGTATTTTCCTGATGATGAGGGACGCTGAGCANGAGTATCATGTCGTCTGCAAACGGAAGTTTGACTTCTTCTTTGCCAGTTCTGATGCCTTTTATTTCCTTTTGTTCTCTGATGGCTGATACTAGGACTTCCAGCACTGTGTTAAACAATAGTGGAGAGATCGGACATCCCTGTGGTGTTCCTGACCCCAGGGAGAAAGTTCTCAGTTTTTCCCCATTGAGGATGATGTCAGCTGAGGGCTTCTCATAGATGGCTTTTATGATGTTTAAGTAAGTTCCTTCTATCCTGACTTTCTCGAGGGTTTTTATTAAGAAGCGATGCTGTATTTTGTCAAATGCTTTTTCTGCATCTATCGACAGGATCATATGGTTTTTATCTTTTCTTTTGTTGATGTGATGTATCACACTGATTGATTTCTGAATATGGAGCCAGCCCTGTAACCCAGGAAAGAATTCCACTTGATCATGATGGATAATTCTTTTTATGTGCTGTTGAATTCGATTTGCAAGTGTCTTGTTGAGGATTTTTGCATCCGTGTTCATCAAGGGTATTGGCATGTAGTTCTCTTTTTTTGTTGGGTCTCTGTCTGGCGTGGGAATCAAAGTGATGCTGTCTTTGTAGAATGAGTCCAGAAGTTTTTCTTCGATTTCTATTTTTTGGAATAGCTTGAGAAGAATGAGTATTAATTCTGTTTTAAATGTCTGGTAGAATTCCCCAGGGAAGCCATCTGGCCCAGGGCTCTTATTTGTTGGGAGATTTTTTTTATAACTGATTTGATTTCTTCACTAGTTATGGGTCTGTTTAAATTTNACTGTTTTTTTTTTGTTTGTTTGTTTCTATATTGTTTATTTCTGCCCCGATTTTTATTACTTCTCTTCTCCTACTGGGTTTGGGATGCTCCTGTTTCTCTCCCTCTAGTTCCTTTAGGTGTGCTATTAAATTTTGTACTTGTGCTTTTTCTAATTTCTTGAAATAGGTCTGGAGTGCAATGTACTTTCCTCTTAGGACTGCCTTTTCCGCATCCCATTGAATTTGGGTTGTTGTATTTTCATTTTCATTTGTTTCCATATATTGTTTTATTTCCTCTATAATTGCCTGATTGGCCCATCCCTTCTTTAGTAGGGTGNATATATCTGTCAAATCCATCTAGTCCAATGTGTCATTCAAGTCCATTGTTTCTTAAGTGATTCTCTGTCTAGTTGATTTATCGGTTGCTGTAAGTGGAATATTAAAGTCCCCTGCTATTAGCACATTCTTATCCATAAGATTGTTTCTGCTTGTGATTAATTGTGTTATGTATTTGGGTGTTCCCGTATTCAGTGCATAGACATTTATAATTGTTAGCTCTTCCTGATGGATAGACCCTCAAAATATTATATAATGCCCTTCTTCATCCCTTATTACTACCTTTACTTTAAAGCCCAGCTTGTCTGATATAAGTATAGCCACTCCTGCTTTCTTTTGACTTCCAATAGCATGATAGATATTTCTCCATCGCCTTACTTTCAATCTGAAGGTATCCTCCCATCTAAAATGAGTTTGTTGCAGATAACAAATAGATGGATTTTTTTTTAATCCATTCTGCTATCCTATGTCTTTTTATTGGAGCATTTAGTCTATTTACATTCATTGTTATTTTTGAAAAATATTGGTTTAGAGTCATTGTGTTCTTTGTTGGATTCATGCTTGTGGTAGTGTCTCTGGTATCTTGTGTTCCTTGAAATATTTCCCTCATAGAATCCCCCTTAGGATTTCTTGTAGGGCTGGTTTAATGGTGATGAATTCTTTCAATTTTTATTTGTTTGGAAAGACTTATCTCTTCTTCTATTCTGAATGACAGGCTTGCTGGATAGAGGATTCTTGGCTGCATATTTTTTCTGTTCATCAGATTGAAGTTTATCTGCCATTCCATTCTGGCCTGCCAAGTTTCAGTAGATAGGTCTGTCACCACTCTGATAGGTTTCCCTTTATATGTCAGGGCCCTTTTATCCCTAGTTGCTCTCAGAATTCTCTCTTTGTCCTTATATTTTGCCGGTTTCACTATGATATGTCCTGCAGAAGATTGATTCAAGTTACATCTGAGGGGAGTTCTCTGTTCTCTTGGTTTTCAATGTCTGTTTCCTACCCCAGATTGGGGAAGTTCTCTGCTATAATTTGTTCAAAGACTCCTTCAGTGCCTTTCCCTCTTTCTTCCTCTTCTGGAATTCCTATGATAAGTATATTGTTCCTTTTGATTTTATCTATCAGCTTTTGAACTCTCCTTTCCTGTTCCTGGATCACTTTATCTCTCTTTTTCTTGGCTTCCTCTTTTTCTATAATTGTGTCTTCCAATTCACCTAGTCTCCTCTCTACCTCTTCAGTCAGTGCATTGGATGCCTCCATTTTATTATGCATCTCATTTATAGCATTTTTAAAAATTTATCACAACTATTTTTAAGCTCCATAGTCTTTGTAGCAATAGTTTCTCTGATGTCTTTCATGTCTTATTCAAGCTCAGCAATTAATTTTATGAGTATTGTTCTAAATTCTTGTTCATTTATGTTGCTTTTATCTATTTTGCACAGTTCTTTAGCTGGCATTTTTCCTGGAATTTCTTTAGAGGAGATTTCCATTTTGTCATTTTGGCTGGCTTTCTGTCTCTTGTTAGTTTTAAAAGCTTGTTATGCACTCTGTACTTGCAAGTACTGCTGTATTAAAGAAGGATCTTGGACTGTCAGGGCCTGTCCATTCAGGAAGTGTTCTTTGAATGGTGTCTCTTGGTTTCTCTTATTGAGACTTTTGTTATTTTATTTCCCTACTCATAGTGTTATTTGGGACTCTCTACCATGTGTACTCTGGCTTGTTTCTTGAGGTAGCCCTGGAAAAGAAAACAGACAGACAAACACACAGGGAACAAAGGCACACAGACACACCAACAAATCTGACAAACACACAAACCAAAAGAGAAAAAGAAAAAAAAAATGAAGGAAGGAAAAGAAGAAAGAAAAAAAAGGAGGAAAAAACATTAGTAAAAATAAAAAGAGAAAAGAAAAGAAAAAAGAGAAAACCCAAAAGACACATGACAGTCTGAAAGCATAAAACCAGAGTTCCCAGCTACCTGCCTTCCCCTCCCTTCCCCTCCCTTCCCCTCCCGTCCCTTCCCCCTGTGTCTCTGGCCTGGCCAGCTTTTATCTTCTCCAGTTTGCACTCATGCACTTATGAGGCTGCCTTCCCAGTGTACTCGGTCTCTTTCTCTTCCCTAACTCTTGCAGCTCAGTGTCCTATGGTTAGTCTTCTCTGTTTGAGAGATGGGTGCAACTGAAATGCATGGAGTTCCTACTTCTCTGCCATCTTGTCTCCTCCTTATTTGTTTTTGTAGAGGAAGGAACTAAGGCTTGCAGAGGCTTTAGGTAATGTAGCCAGTCAGCAGATTTTTAAACATGAGCACATACACATGTTTAGAATAAATGACGGTTTGTAGAAAAGATGTGGTGTAAATAGGCTTTATATGGAGCTTTTAAAAAAATCTGTTGCCATTGGTGGTCCTCAATTGGAGGCTCAGTGCTCTATTTGGGATTCGGGAGGGGGCACTGGAGAAACCCAGGGAATTTACTGTGTTGTTCCTTAGGTTCTCCACATCCTTCTGGCCATCTGCCTTCTCCCAGAACTGGGAGGAATGTACCTGCTATATCTTGGCAGAACTAGAAGTCTTGTGAAGCTATGTATATTCAAGTCACCGTGACCTTGGAGTTGTGTTTCATGTCTTTCCCAATCTAGAATATTTCTGTTAAAAAATATGGGATTAGGAATGGATATTTTGATCTCTGGTGAGATGATTTTAATACAGATAGGGTATATAATATTATTGGCAATGGGAATGAAAAAATTTTAAGAACTTTGCTACTTCTACCCCATGATCTGTTGTCAGAGAATGGTTTCCTCCTGAGAAAATGTATCATGAGAACAGAGCAAAGAGAGCCCCAAAGAAATAGTGACAGTAGCAGATTTTACTTCATCTAGGTGACAACCTCGTGGTAAGGTTACACAACTTATATATGTATCTATCCATCTAACTCAGAAATAGAATTTCAAGATGGGAAAAATATTGGGAAGTACATTCTGCAGTGCAGTGTGCTTTGCCACTGTCATCATTTTCAGAAATGTAAAAGAGCTTGAGGAGCACTTCCACACTCTCAGGTCTTAGTTTTTACCTTAGCTGCATAGCTGACATGAATTCAATCAGGAATAAATTTGCTTGCCAACAGATAAGAGCTAAAAAAGAGATATATCAGAGCTCAGTTAGAGGTTGCACTTTCATCATCAGTTATTTAAATTATAGAAGATACACTTTCATCAGGGCACCTAGGTAGCTCAGTCAGTTAAGCATCTGACTTCAGCTCAGGTCATGATCTTGCGGTTCTTGAGTTCCAGCCCTGCGTCTGGCTCTGTATTGACAGCGCAGAGCCTGGAGCCTGCTTCGGATTCTGTGTTTCCCTCTCTCTCTGCCCCTCCCTTGCTCATCTCTGTCTCTTTCTCAAAAATAAACAAACATTAAAAAATATCTTTAAGAAGAAAGATACAGTTTTATTAAATTTTGTCAGAAAATTATTAGAGAATGTAAATGCATATTCATTTTTATGATACCTGAGCACAGTTCTTCTGCTCATATCACTCATCAACCACTTTTCTTGTTTATTTCTCAAATACTCATTTATCGTTCCCTTACTTATGTGATTTAAATTAACCAAGCTGGTTATGTGTTTATATTGTGGAATCTGCTGTAAGTAATATACTTAATACTATTCATCATTAGAACCATTTATGTAGACTCTGTACTTCCTATTGGCTTACTACTTTCTAGTCCTTTTTTCATAATGTACTAGTATATGCTTTTAAAAAACACATCTACTTACATAGATATCTATGATAAAATGTTTCTAAAATGCTATATACCTTGTTTAATGAAAACTAATTGATTTATTTCTCTTTGGTGTCAGTATGCTAATTCTCTTGAAGCTATTTCTTTGTTATCTGTCACATTTTAGGGTACTGTGAGATAGCTAGAAAATTAAGATTTGGCATGAATATATTGATATTTATTTAAACTTAAGAAAAATAACAGTGTTCAAGTTTTTGTTTTATAGCGGTATTTTAAAACACATTTTTGTCTAATTTCAGGTATTATGAATATAATATCTCAAGGTGAAGAGTAGTAGGTACAATTAACAACCACTTGTTAAATGTTGCTAAAACTTTTTTGCTGTTATACTATATAGCACTTTGTGTTTCCGGCATTGATGACTGATAACATTCATGGAGAATTGCCAAGGAATGCTCACTCAAGTCTTGGTGTGCAGAGTTTTTTAAAAAAAATTTTTTTTAAAAACATACATTTATTTTTGAGAGATAGAGACAGTGTGATCAGGGGAGGGGCATAGAGAGAGGGGAAGACACAGTCTCCAGCCTCTGAGCTGTCATCACAGAGCCAAATGTGGGGCTTAAACCCACGATCGGTGAGATCATGACCTGGGCTAAAGTCAGGTGCTTAACCGACTGGGCCACCCAGGCACTCCTTGGTGTGCAGTTTTTACTAGGGATCAGTCATGTAGGCAAGGCTGACTGCTTACATCGCTGATCTTAATATCCAGCTCAATTAAGAGGTCAAGCATAGTTCAAGGTCTACAACATAAGTAGCAGTTGTTACTATAGACTATCTAGAGTGGTCCAAATTTCCCAAGTAAACAAAAATATCTAAGCAGGTAGAATATTCCAAGGGAATAGATACTACCTTCCAGGTTCTGGGCAAAGGACAAACCTTTCTTTGGAATGTTAAGGGTTTACACCACCCCGATTTGCTGAAATAATCCTTTGTTACACATTTACAGCTGTATGTTGAAACTGAAATACTTTAATGACTGTGTAACAAATTCTTTTGCAAGTCATGTGGTATACATTTTTTTTTTTTGCTGTAAAGAATTATGAGCTGGTAGATGACTATAAAACAAACCATTTTGGATGATCATGAAACAAATTTTTTTGCAAGTTATATGGTTTCTGATTTTTTTCTTTTAAACAATTCAAATAATTGTAAGCTCATAGGTAATTAAAAATGTTTCTAAAATCAGCATGTGGTTCCCAGCATAAAACTATTTCTATTCAGTTGAACTTTTGTCTATATAAAATTTTTCATATTTATTTATGAAATATGAAATATCAGAATAGATCTGAGCGTGAACCTGTTTTATCTAACAATGGATGGTAGTCACCAAATTGTTAGATACATGGACTAATTTTTAAAGTTTTATTCATCTTATCAAAAGTGCATGACCAATACAATTTTAGTTTTATATGTATTAATATTTATTAAAATTTTTATTTTAACCATGTGGTAGTGAAGTAATTATAATTTCAGAGTATTTTTAACCCTTAGGATATTATGGCCATAGAAAATAAAAAAATAACTTTCACTTACAAATAAACGTTATAGAATCATTAATAAAATACTTAGAGTTTTAAAGTCATAATGGGTAAATTTTGTGCTGGAAGTAGGATGAAAATATGAATTCAAGGAGGAAAATGAATAATGAAAATCTCATAGAAGAGTTTGTTCATATAACTTTTTAAATTTTTAAAATATTTATTTTTGAGGGAGAAAGAGAGAGACAGAATGTGAGCAGGGTAGAGCAGAGAGAGAGAGGGAGACATAGAATCCAAACTAGGTTCCAGGTTCTGAGCTGTTAACACAGAGCCAAACATGGGGCTGGAACTCACAAGCCATGAGATCATGACCTGAGCTAAAGTCAGATGCTTAACTGACTGAGTCACCCAGGCGTTCCAATTCATATAATTTTTAAACAGATGACAGTGGGTATCACATTATGACACTATTTAGATTATATTAGATACATTTAAAAGAGGTATATAACAGTTTTACTTTAAAATATAAGTACTTATACCATAAATGACTGTTGGGAGACAGTTCTCCATAAATCTCGTATTTCTACATGTCTAGGCATTATCAGCTAGGTGCTCCACACCTATTTTTCAGCAATTTTTGTATAAGCGGGTGGCTTAAAAGATGGAGCCAGTACCTCCAGTGCAAGTGTATTTATATTCCTGACATTAGAGATGGAGACATCTTCTTCCATTCCCCAGAGATATTTGCTTATATTCCAGGGTAGTAAGGACAGTACCTCTCTCCAGGGGAGTTTGTGGGCAGATTTTCCAGTAGCCTTGATAGAAAATCAGGGTCTCCAAATCTAAGGATTCCCCTCTTGTAATGTATCCCCACAGTGTATGCAGGCAGTATCTGGCCTTGGTCACATCACCATGTAGAAACTGGAGCTTGGAGTCCATGGCAAGATTATGCTATTGCGAAACATACTAAGCTGTCTAAATCCATTTGGACACCTTGTTTCTTTACTGACTGAATTTGTGGAAGTATGGCAAACCAACCTTGGAGCCGCAAACATAGCACAGGGTAGGTACTTACTGCTTGACTCCTTGGCACTGACATACTTTGCAAATATTTGAACATATGAAACAATTTAGAAGTGAACTTAAGCATCAAAACAACGACTTTTCCCATATTTTTAGATCCTGTAATAGTGCTTGGCATACACTGGGCACAAAAACATATTTACTGAATGAAGGAATGGAAAATAAATAATTGAATTAATGAATGCAAAATTTTCTAATCCGTTTTTCCTCCGGCCTACTGTGGACTGGAAAGCATGCTAAATATGTTGATTATTTCTAAGGCGAAAAGAACATTTAAGAATTTAGTTCCATTCATTTGTATGTTTCTTTTGAAAATATTTATTAAATTCCTACTTTATGCTAACTATTTAATACATATTGGAAAGCAAAGGTGAGGAGGAAACAATTCATTTTTTCAAAGAAGCCTGGTGAAAAAATTGCTCAAATATAATGCACTAACTGTTTTAATGAAAGAATATGCAAAATATCACGTGACTAGAGTTTAGAATGTTTTATTTTTGCCTGAGGGACCNGTCTGTTCAGGTTTTCTATTTCTTCCCGTGTGAATTTTGGTAGTGAGTGTGTGTTTAAGAATTTGTCCATTCAAAGAAGTAATACTTTGAACAGACTCTTGAATTAGAGGTAGGAGTTTGTCAGGTTGTGCATGCTAATAAGAAAGTGCAAAGAAGTGAGACATTGCAGGATCTTAGTAGGGATGAGGCATAGTTTTATTTAAAGTGAAGAACTAAATAATTTTCAGAATATCAAAATTATAACACTCTTCTGAGTAATATATGCAATTGAATCACTATATTGTACATGTGAAACTAATAAAATATTGTATGTTATCTACATTGGAATTAAAATTTAAAAATTAACAGCAACGTTAACACCAAAACGTAGCAAACATAATGCCAAATTATGAAGAATTGATTGAAAATCCAAAACTCTCAGAAATACTGTCCTTGATTTAAAAAATTTTTTAATGTTTATTTATTTTTGAGAGAGAGACAGAGTGTGAACGGGGAGGGGCAGAGAGAGAAGGAGATACAAAATTCGAAGCAGGCTCTAGGCTCTGAGCTGTCAGCACAGAGCCCAGCAAGGGGCTCGAACGAACAGACTGTGAGATCATGACCTGAACTGAAACCGATTACCCAAATGACTGAGCCACGCAGGCATCCCTGTCCTTGATTTATGGATAACTTATTTTTTGATAAGTTGTTGAAGAGGTCATCCTCCAAGCTTTGGGTATGAAGACCTATACTTCCTGAGCTGAATGTGTTAATGGCATTCCATATGTCACTTTCTGCCTCTTGAGAAATTTTACGGGGGAACTCAGGTTCCATTGGAAAGATCTCCGAGTTAAGAAGCATTCTTAATATATTTTAAGTCAAATGTGGACACTTTGGTACAGCCAAAATAGATGGGTAGCTGTGAGCTAAGTATTAATTCCTATAAGTCCACCTGGATCCTTATATTTAGCTTAGAGCCATTATTGATCTAAAACATTGTGCTAAGTCAAACTTTAGAACCCAAAAGGAAATTCTTTAAGAATGAAAGATATCTGAGGCAAGAAATATTACCTTAAATCTCTGGGTTCATGTTGGATTTTGTTAGAATGACATTTTTTATAACATTTTTCAAGGGCTCGGAAATGTCATTCTATCTAGCATTTAATTTCGAATTTCTGCAAAGACTTTAAGGTTACTTTTTTTAAAAAATATGAGTTTAACACAATAGTTATGTTGCATTCTGGCATCCTGACCTTTGAAAAACATGTCATTTCATTATGTTTCAGATATGTAAGTGATGTGCTCTTTTATAGCTTTGCCTGAAGGAGAACTCATAATGAAGACAGGAGCCAGCTAGGGCTCATACCCTTTGAATCTCTCACATTCTTCTTTCCAGGTAAACTATACCTGTCAACAGAGAGGAGGTTTTCCAGTTCCCGGTACCTGCTATAATTATGCATGCTACTGTACAGATTGGAGGCAAAAATAAACTTAGGGTACAGGAAAAGATGAATCAGATCTAGCTCAATTTTTGTCCCTTTCTATGGCTTCTTGAAATGTCTCTTGATGGATGAGCTTCACACTGATTTCCTCTACTTCTGACCCAACCAAGGCCTATGACATCTACATAATACATTTTAGAACTTGACCAATCACTATCATGCAATAGAGATGTTTATGTACATAACTTGTGTGTCTAATTAGGCTACAATCCTTTAGTGGAAATAATTTTGCCTTCCACTTTTTGGTATCCTCTTTAACCCTTAATATGATTTTAAGCTTATAGTAGATATTCCATAAATTTTTATTTGATTAAATTTAGGTAGCTTATCTATTTAAGAATTTATCGTAGCAGAAGAATTGTGGAAGTATGGCGAACCTAGGGATGCTACTTGGTCATGCTAGTGAACTATGTGGGCTGGATTCCCTGGCCAACCCTATCACACCTTCCTTCCTCTTCTCAGTGTGGCTGTACCCTTTTCTTTCTTCTTTTACTTACTGTTTAACACAGGGACATACTCTGGGGCAGAAGAAAATGTCCTCTTTTCCTTTATACAAACTCAAAAGTGGTGAAAAAATACGTCATGAAACATTACTGGTTTTTCAGGTTATATGAGGCAAATGAGATACATTTCAGAATGCCAGATAAGAAGAACTCTATCAGCAAAACATTGCTTGTAATAATGAAAATTATGGACAAAGTATTAAAAGTATAAGGGATAAGTCCTGGGGCAGAAGAAAAGAAACGCTTCCATTGGAAATGGGGATAAAGAGAATTGTCTATAGTTACACAGGGAAAATGGGAGAGATATTGAATAGGAAGACTGCAGGATGCATTTAGACATGCCAGTGCAAAAATCCAGGTTAAATCTGACATGAATTCCTCTACTTGAAAAACTTAGGGGAAAAATATCTCACACAGCTAGAGATGTTTTTAGCTCTTTGATTATACCCTCTAAGGAATCCAGCTCTAAGAATACCAAATGCAAGTGGGCATGAGTAAATTTACATCTTCCACATATTGGACAGTGTATTAGTAAGCTTAGGCTGATTGCTATAACAAATAGACCCCCATTCTGTACAGTGGCTGAAACCAAAAGAGGTTTATTTCTTGTTGAGAGTACTGGGTGCTTACTCAGGTTGGCATGGTGTCTTCCTCCATGTAGTTATCCAAGGATCTGATTGAAGGAGGCTCTGCCATCTTTAATATGTAGCTCCCAAGGTATCTACAGGGCTGGCAGCATCATCTGTATTTCAGCCAGACATTAGTGGGGAAAGGCAGAGGGAAACAAACGTGGGACATTTTAGGATCAGGTCCTAAAGTGGCATATATTTTCATTGACATTTATAGCAGTGTCTGGGACTCAGTGACATTGACCACACCTAAATGCTAGGTATTTAAAGATATGGAGAATTCATAGGAGATGATGGGGGAGACACACCTGCTCAGGGAGACAAACCTGGAATTCCCAAGTATGTTTCATTAGTGTACCTGTAACACTTTGTGTGTTGATAGATGTGTATAATTATGTCAGGTACAAATATGCATAGATGTATCTCTTTTTTTAAATGTTTATTTTGGAAAGGGGTGGGGAGGGAGAATGCACACATATGTGAGGGAGGGGCAGAGAGAGGGAGAGAGAGAATACCAGGCAGGCTCCAGTCTATCAGTGCAGAGCCCGAGGTGGAGCTCAATTCTACGAACAATTACATTATGACCTGAGTCGAAATCAAGAGTCAGATGCTTAACTGACTGAGCCACCCTGACACCCTTGCATAGATGAATCTTATAAACATCTCTGGGCCTGACGGACATGAACCTCAAAGTACCTTTCCATGATTCATGAAGAGTACTTTTTACTTGAATTAAAGTCATTCTCTTCATATAAAAAAACTTTGTTCCTAGAGTTTTATTGATTACGGTGTTCTTGTATATGGTGTCATCTTATTAGCACAACTTACAGTTGATGGCTTTGATAATCTTTCTAATTCTTAAAAATAGAAAGTGCTCATTGAAGTTGATCCAAGGCGAGATTTTTGGTGTTTATACAGAACAGTTAATAGAACATGAAGAATTATATAGAACATGAATAATTTAGTGCTAAACTAATCCAAGTTTGCATCACATAGTCTGTAGAATATACCAGCCTTTCTGAAAGTTTAGTGGATTTGTACATTTCAGTTTTTGTTTTTGTTTTTTTTTTTTCACTTTATGGAGTGCTATAACCAAAAATCATTCCCCTGGAATAGCTGTAGGCAATAGCATTAACATAACTTGGTAATGCATTAGTCTATAACCTTCTGAAGTGTTCTTTCTTTGTTTTAGTACATTCCTAATGTTCAAAGAGAATCACTAAAATGATGCAGACCTAGGTCAATTACAAATGTTTGTGTAACTTCATTTGGCTACAGTTTATAAAGTGTCAAAAATTTGATAAAACTGATAACAGTGGAGAAATGGAATTACATGCCATGTAGTAGGTGTTAAAAATTTTGTTGACCAATGAAAAATTACAAGATCCCATCACCTCTCTTTTGATCTAATTTATCACTTGTTACTTGAATAATTAATCACTCATTGAAACACCTATGTATCAAAAATATTGTCCTTGATCAGTACAGGCACAACCACCAAACTTGAGGAGTAGAAGCTATTGTAAGCTGTGATTAAACTGGCTTAGTTCTTTAAAGTCAATTCTGACCAAGATACAGAGAAGAAAAGCAGATACTTCATTTTGAATTATATATTTCATTTGTTTTTTAGTTGTGTCTTAATTAGATAATTATAGCCTTGCCATCACATGTTACACAGTTTACAAGTTAATTCCACATCAGGTAGACTAAATGAGAGTGTAATAAAATGTATGTGTCTGAATTGGAAGATTATGAGACATATATCAGGTCTCAGGAAAAAAAGTAGAATAGAAATTCATACTTTTCCTGTAAATATAGAAAACTGGCTTCAATCATTTATATACTGTCAACACTTGATCATTTCTTTTTACAGGTTATTTCAGATAACCATAAGCCCTTGCTTGTACAAAGTCATTTTACTGTGTATTAGAATGAAGTTCTTAAATCAGTACAAAAATAAATTAATTGAGCATTTACTTTGTATAAGCCAATTCAATGAAATAATTGAATTTGATTCAATTCAGTAAATGTATTGATTGCTTCCTATGGAAATACACTGAATAGGTTTTATAAGTATTCATACAGAATTGAATTAAGATACATGTCTATCATTAGTGAGCTTTTGGCCTTGTTAAATATTGTGATTATGAAAACTCATCAGTCTGCTTGATATATATCATTTCTGGAAGAAAGCTCTTTGACTGGCATCTGAAAATGCTAGTGTTGGTGCATCAAAATGTAATGGCTGTATTTTATGTTTCCTTTTCTATTCATTCATGATTTAAGAACATGGCCATATTCACTTAGAGATGCATGTTGTCAGACAGACATATGCACACACTCTTTTTAGCTCCTGTTTAGCATGTACCTTGAACTCTCCCTTCTGAACTAGTTGGAATAATTGAGCTTCAAAAGAACAATGGACTCAGAGTGGTGATATTCCCAGGTTCCAGTGAGAAGAGTCAGAATGTCTAAAAACAACTGAAAGTGTATTTTGGACAGAATGACAAGAAACCTCTTGGTATATAGCCACCTCCCTTCCAACTTGCCAGCCTTTGCAGAGTCATCACTCCCGGTGCTCTTGGCTTATCTGCTGTCCCTTAAAAGGTTCCACCCAGTCATATCCTCTAGCAAAGTGCCAATATTTCATAGCCTACTCTTCCAATCAGGAATGTCAGAAAATCACTACCTCTGCTCAGCCTAGTAGGGTATACCAGAAGTCTGTTGCTTGTAGGCTTAGTTCCACTTGATTTCAAAACCAAATATATCAAAGTATTACACAGTGTCATAGGCTTTCTTTCTTTATAGAGTGTGGTTTGGAACATATGCAAAATGTCTAGTGAGACTGATGTTGGGGAGGGAGCCCTAGTAGCTGATGGGCTTGGGTGTATAGTCAGTATTTCCACTGCATGTGATGAACACACTGCTGAAGCCATGGCAGCTAGTTTCCACTCTAGGTCCAAATGGGATTTGTGACTATTCTTAGAACTCCAGAATGTAGGATTAGGGACCCTATTCCTTTGCCTTTCCCAGTACACCTTTCCATGTAGTGGGTTTGATTTCTGGTCTCCACATGACTTTGTGACCTGTTACTGAGATGTCTGTGTTCCCACACAGTGCTCAACACATGGTTTTACCACTTGTGTATCAACATCCAGCTCAGTTTGGTTTCTTATACTATCTAGGGCTTGATAATTTGTAGTAGTGTCCTCTTTGCCCTGGTGATTCATCCTTAGCCTCAGTCTTACACTTGTCTATGTTTTTCCCCATCTCCCTGACAGGATATTTCACCATACCACAGTGCCCAAGGATGCTTCACCTATGATTGTTTTACAAGCTCTGTCTTTCACTTCAGCTCACACTACTACTCAGCTCTAGGAGTGTAAATGTAAGGCAGTGGCCTTTAGGACGAGGCACTTTGTTTATGGTGAAGATTTTGGAGAACGAAAGGCAAGCCATTTATTCTCAAGAGTCCTTTAGCTTTTTAAAATATAATTTTGGGGTTTCAACTGTGCACCTTTGACATATGAGCAAATTTAAACCTGCTTTCTGAGAAAAGCTTTATTTTACTCATTGGTTCTTTGACATGAATAGTTTGTTTCCCTTGGGGGATAGAATGACTTTGCTTTGGGCAAGAAGTCAACTCAGATTTTTCACTTCTTTCTTAACTGATAGACTTTATTTTTAGAGAAATTGTACATTTACAGAAAAATTAAGCATAAAATACAGAGAGTTACTAAATACCACCTCCCTCCTCAGTTTCTCTATTATTAACACCTTGCAATAGTGTGTTATATTGGTTATGCATGATGAACTAATATTGGTACATTATTAATAACCAGAAGTCCATAGTTTACTTTAGGGTTTACTCTTTGTGTTTAGTTAGATGGATTTTCATAAATGCATATAAAATTCATGCATATGAATATTATGTGTCCACCATTACACTATAGTACAGAATAGTTTCAATGCCCTAAAAATTTTTGTTCTCCACTCATTTGTTTGTTTTGCTCCTTCCCCGAAGTCCCTAGCCATCAATGATCTTTTCAGTGTCTCTATAGTTTTATATTTTCGAAAATGTCACATAGTTGGTATCATAGAACAGGTAGCCTTGATAGACTGTCATCTTTCACTTAAACAATATTCAGTTAAGATTGTTTCTTAATGTCTTTTTGTGGTTTGATAGCTCATTTCTTTTTATTGCTGAATAATATTCTATTATATTAATGTACTCAGTTTATCCATTTACCTACTGAAGGACATCTTGGTTGCCTGTAAGTTTTAGCTATTATAAATAAAGCTTCCAGAAATATGTGTGTGTAGGTTTTTGTATAGGTAGATGTTTTTAACTTATGTGTGTAAACATCAAGGACTGTAATTGCTATGTCCTATGATAAGAGTATGTTTTGTATGATAGAAAGAGTAAGTTCTGGGGCGCCTGGATGGCTTAGTCGGTTAAGCATCCGACTTTTGCTTAGGTCATGATCTCGCGGTTCGTGGGTTCGAGCCCCACGTCGGGCTCTGTGCTGACTGCCGGCTCAGAGCCTGGAGACTGTTTCAGTCTGTGACTCCCTCTCTCTCTGACCCTCCCCTGCTCATGCTGTCTCTCTCTCTCCTAGAAATAAATAAAACATTAAAAAAAAAAAAGAGTAAGTTCTGAAACATCGAAGCCCTTGCTAGAGAGGATACGACTGTGTGGGAATTTTCCATGGGCAGCAATAAATGAGAGTTCCTGTTCCACAACCTCGCTAGCTTTTAATGTTGTCATTGTTTTGGGTTTTAAGCATTTTAGTAATTGGGCTTTGGCATATCATTGTGGTTTTAATTTGCATTTCCCTAATGATTTATGATGAACATCTTTTCATATGCTTAATGGCCATTTATATATATTCTTTGGTGGGGGGGGTCTATTCATATATTTTAAAAATTGAGTTGTTGCAAAAATAGAAATACTGTATTATCCATTCATTCTACTAGTCACTATTTACCCAAAGGAAAAAAAATTACTGTTGAATTTAGAAGTTCAATTCTATATGTTGAACATACATTATTTACCAGATATGTGTTTTGCAAATATTTCCTATGAGTCTGTTGTTTCTGTTGTTTGCCTTTTAATTCTTTTAGCACTGTCTTTCACAGAATATAAGTTTTTAATTTTAATAAAGTCCAACTTAATTTTTTATGGATGATGCTTTTCGTATGCATCTAGAAAGTCATGCCAACTGTAGGGTTACCTGGATTTTTTCTTATATTATTTTATATTATTTAATAGTTTTGAGCTGTTTATTCTACTCTACTGATCTATTCACCTATACTTTTGTCAATACTATACTGCTTGATTACTGTCAATTTATAGTAAGTTGTGACATTGGGTAGGGTTAATCTTTAGACTTTGTTCTGCTTTTTCAATATTGTATTGGCTCTTCCAATATTCTGGGTCTTTTGTCTTTCATATAAACATTACAGTCACTTTGACGACATCCATAAAATGAACCTACTGGGATTTTCATTGGGATTACATTGAATATATAGGTCAGGTTACAACGTTCTGAAATTCTAACAGTGCTGAGCTTTCCTATCTGTGAATGTTGGATGTATCTCGATTTACGTAAACTTAGTTTAATTTCTTTCATCAGTTTTATAGTTTTTCTTGTATAGATCTTGTAATTTTTTTTGATTTATACAAAAGATTTATTATTATTGTTTTGTTGCTGCAATCACTATTATTATTTTGTTCTAGGGCAAATAGTTTTGTGTTTTTAATTTCAGACTCCTATTATTCATTGCTCGTATATGGAAAGCAATGTAAATTCCTCACTTTTTATAACAATATGCTACCTTTACTACCTACACATCTGGTCTCCAAAGCAATGTTGATCTCCTGTAATCAAAATATGGAACATTTGTTAATCAGTGACTCAATGAGAACTACTCATTGAGTAGTTCAATTGACTACTAATGAGCTCCTTAAAAATATTAGATGAGGCAACAGAGGGGAGAGGTAACTGTCCATTTCTAGATTCTGTAAGAATAAAAACTTCTATACTCCAAACTCAAGAAAGTTATGTAGCTATAATCTGTCCTAAGCAATCCCTGATAACTTGCTTTTGTAACCACACTTCTGAAAAATGCCCATTTTGTGATCATCACCACATGGCTGAAGGTCCCCTAATCGACAGTAACCTCATTATGGCTGACTTGTGAGACAATTCCATAGCTTGAGATACTTCCACTTTTAGACACTTCTATAGCTGCTAAAGATCAACTAATTCTTAGTCATTGCCATTTCCAAAAGTCCTTCAACCCTTGAACTCTCTGTCTCAAAACCCTAATAAAATCATCATCTTGCTTGGATCATTAATACTGAGCTCTATTGATATAGATCTCCCTTGCTTACAAAACATTCCATGAAGCTTTTTGTTTCAAATATTGAGAGGTGGTTCCTTTTATAAGAGCTTTATTCCCCCCCCCCTTTTATCATTTAGGCTACCAGAAGCAGAACCTGTAGATTGCATTATTCTAGAGTCATGTAGAAACTTTTTTTAAAATTTATTTTACTGAGGACTGATGGATGTGGGGGGGAGGGGGGGATGGGCATGGAAGAGGACACTTGTGGGGATGAGCACTGAGTGTTATGTGGAAACTAATTTGACAATAAACTATTTGTAAAAAAAATAAAATAAAATAAAATATCACAAATTGGTATTGAGTAAAAAAAAAAAATTATTTTTGAGAGAGAGACACACACACAGACAGAGACAGAGCATAAGCAGGGGAGGGGCAGAGCGAGAGGGAGACAAAGAATCTGAAGTAGGCTCCAGATTCTGAGCTGTCAGCACAGAACACAACACGGAGCTCAAACCCATGAATCGGGAGATCATGACCTGAGGCGAAGTGGACACTCAACTGACTGAGCTATCCAGGCACTCCAGAGATGGGTAGAAACTCTTAACAGAACTATTATTTTAGCATTTTCTTGGCTTTTTTTTTTTGGTCATGAATTTGCATAAAACATGAATATAGTTTCCTTATCTTTTGTAACACAGCTACTTAATTCATTGCTCAATAGCTAGGAAAATATTCTTTATGTAAAGAACTTCTGTGCATTTTTCTCAGAGTTTAATGCTAGGTAAAATTGTCTCTCCTGAGCAAATGATTTCCTTCTTTTCTTTGGCTGCCATGAATTTCATCACTATCTTTTCTAGTCAGTTATACAACTTACTTCTCACTTTAAGATTATATTCTTAACCATAATGATACATGGCTTTCATTTATTTTCAAGTTTTTTGTTACTATAATCCTTATTATAATGGTTTTATTGCATTGGATGGTTGCTGAACCTACCTCAAAATTCCATTTTGGGGACAAGGTATGGAAAAATTTTATAATACATTTTTTTCAAAAACATTTTCATAACACTCTAATATTTACGTACTTCTTGCTTTTCTCAGCATTTTCACCTTTAATAAGAATTATTTTTATTATGTTTTTATAATGTCTAGAATTTGGCAGCAATATTTTAATAAAGTCAGCTGAAATCATATTTTCACAAATCATTTTTAACACTTGTGTTCTTTAGGGCAAAAATTATGTGTCATAATATTCTCAGAATAACTGGTGAAAGGTCAATTCACCATAGCAGTTAATTGGCCAACTACAAATATTTGCCTTTGAAAAAGTTATAACTTTAATAGCAGTAATGTGCTACAATAAAAGACAGCCTCTTAACCTTGAAACATTGGTGGTAACAGTGGGAATAAAAATGAATATTTCTAAATGTTTACTTCACTCCTCTACCCAGCAAAGTAATAGATTAACTAATCAAAACAATCGACATCCTGTGTAGAACAGTTTTGACGATAGATATAACAAAGTACACATCCCAAATATGAGACTGTTTTTAAGTCTGATATAAATATTCCTCTATTCCACTCCAAGTTTCTTACACACATCCAATAACTTGCATTAGGGTCCTTGAACCTAATTTATGTGGCTGGAATTATAGCCATTGTTCTTCTTATGGAGAGCTTTTGCTTTCCTGTAAAGAACACAGGTTTTATCAAGGGATGGAATAAGTTATGGTATCCGTGGTATGGCTTAAGGAGATGATAAAAAGGACCTATTCCAACATACATTTCTTCTCCTTTTTCCTAGATACTATTCTGCTTGAAATCTGTCCTTAGAATGGATATGGAAAGGGGAAATGCACAGTGGAAGGGAGATGTGGATTACTCTCTTCAATTTCTAAAAAATAGGGAAAACCTACATCATTAAGACCGATTAATCTTTTCCCAGGGAGTTTAGTAGATAGCCTCAGAGGACATAGAACAATAAGTTTCTGTTTATTGAGGAGATATAGATAGATAGGTAGATAGACAGGCAGTCAGACAGGTAGACTGACTGTCTTCTCTGAGGCACAGGATGAATAAATATTCCTAGGATCCCGGAGGTGAGAAGGGCAGTGGTGGGGAATGTTTGAAGAACTCTGAAATTAGGCTCATGATGCAGAAAGAGCAGTTTCATGAAGTAAGAGTTATGGAGAAAATACAAAGCTATAAATTGGGACCCCATTTTAACTCTAAATCTGTTCCTGCTTAGTAGTGAATTTAGGTTCAGAGGACAAAGGAGGGTTAGTTCGTTTCCAACAGCCTGTAAAATCAGGAAAGGAAGTGGAGGTAATCCCATTCTTTGCATTTTCCTTGATTCTTTCTTGAATGACCTTGTCTTTAATGCGTATAAGATTTAGATAGTATTAAGTAGCAACATGGCAACAAAGATAAGAAAATTGCTACCAAAGCAAGCCTCTATTACATTTGCAGTAGTTTCTTTCTGTTCCCAAAACCACTGGAATTGAAGTTGGCAGACACCTATTTTTGTATTCCTTCTCTGCTGATTTTCTCCTATTTTGAAGACTTTTGGTTGTGAGCTTCTGAGAGACCACTACTAAGAATGAAGGAATTGGCTCTAGCATAATGCATCTTTAAAAGTTCCAAATTTTAATTTTATTTCCATATACTCTTGAGTATCTTAACAACTTCCTGTATTTCCTCATTTGAAACCAAGGCAGAGCAGGTAATATGGTAGTTTTATTCCTCTAAGACTGTACTTTGGTGATTTCATTTCATATTTAAAATGATCATGCTGTATATTGTCACCTGCATGACACAGGACATATTTGTAGTTATATCCCTGTTCATGAGCCATAGTTAATTTTTACTTTATTGAAGCTCTTCAGTGAGCCATCTGCTTCAAATTGTCACAGTGGCAGCACTGCCACCAGCGGTATAACGGCTCCCATTTATTTAGCAATATCTATGTATCAGACTCAAGGCTAAAGACCAATTTCATCTTATCAACTTCTTACGAAAACAATGGCAGGTAATATTCTCCTCATTTGATAGAGGAGAAAACTGAAGCTGAACAACAGTCAGTAATTTGTACTGGGTCACACAGATAGCAAGTGGCAAGAGTTCATTTCTTCATGATACTGCACTTTACAAATAAAGACGCTGAGGCCCAGAAAGACCAGAATGAAGGGGCACACAGTAAGTGACTGATTTAAAATCAGACCTGTCTGAATTCTCACAGAACAATACAATATAGGATTGTATATTGTATATGCAGTTGTATCCTATATTCTTCATTCCATGTTTATTTCTCTGCCCTGTCTGAAGTGTAGCAAGAGGAATAAAATTTGTGAATTAAAGGGTTTTGAACTGGAAACTTCTGAAAGCTTCCCATTTTACGCATTTGATAAATAGGCATAATTCTATGCCTGAGGTCACGTTTTTAGAAGGAATACTTCAGATTTGAACTGTTGGTTTGGCAGTGGCCTCAGGAATGTTACTTGGTGACTTCGTTGTTGCTAATTAATCACTAGCATATAGCCAACACAAAGTTATTCACATAAAAAACAGAGGCAGCTAACAGTAGCTTGCTTCAGAAATCGTTTTTATTGAAGAAGGGAGAAAATGTGAAATGGGTTTCATTGGAAAGTATTGTAAGAGCTCTGTATGACTAATTCCTAAGCTCACATTTGGGCTGAGTCCTGGTGGCTTTGGCAGTGAATTAAAAAAGAAAGTGCACACAACCGGAAGGCTGGTTCACTTTGATTGCCTTCAGCTGGAAACAGGCTAGTGCCCACCTACACCAGTGCTGTGCCTGTACGGGCTGGCTCAAGTACAAGTATATTCTACACTGAGGTCTTGCAGCTTTTCATTCTCTTCCCTCAATGACTTTAATATCAAAGCTGCTTTGTTTTCAAGTTCACATAATGGGACTCCAACCTTATACTTTGCCAAGCTCTCATTGATCCTTGGTGTGGAATAAATGTGAACACTGCCTCATTAATCCTCTCCACGGTCCTTGGAGAGAAGTGGCAAGCAATATCCCATCCATTTTGTGGTGGAGGAAAGAAGGGAAAAGTAAATTGCTCACTTTGCATCTGTGCCCAGCCTTCTGGACATTTCCATCTGGGTGTCCTGCTGGCTTGTTAAACCCAACTTACCCTGACTTGAACTCATTCTCTTCTTTTCCAAAACACATCCCTCTTTCTGGACACAGTGTCTTGGTTAATGGAACTGCTATCTACATAATTCCCTTGGTAGAAGCCTCTGAGTCATCTTTAATTTCTCTCACTTTCTATATTTTATCAGTTACAATGTTAGTGTCCTTTTCCTCTAAAATAATTCTGAAATTCATCTCTTCAAACAACCCTGCCCCAGTCTATTGTTTTGCCCTGTGTCTCATCATTCTTTCTCCAGATTAATGCCAGGAAAGCCCCAAGACAAATAAAAAACCACCCTGCTTTTATACCCAATTGAGGTTTTTCAATTTGTCCTTTATAATGTCTAAGAAAAAAGACCAAAACAGTCTTCCTAACACCAAGACATTAATATTTTATTTTCTGCTCAAAAAACTCTGATAGCCCCATATAACCAACAAATGCAACTCTGACTCTTTTCACATCAAAGAGATGTTTTATAATTGGCCACAACTCACAACTTCACTCTGAGAACTTGAGTGTCACTTCTTGTTATCATGTACTGCACGCTTTAGACAAAGAGCCATGTTGCTCTTTCCCAAGTGCTTTTCCCTGTCCCCTAAGTTATGTTCATGATGAGTTTGCCTCTCTCTCAGCCAATGAGGTGGGCAAATTTCTAGTCATTCTTTAAGGCTCGCTTCTTATGTTACATCTTATTTGTTAGCTTTTTTGACTCATCCATCTGCCTCCTTTCTTAATTAACCTCTCCTTCTGGGTTTTCCTAACAATTTGTTACCATTTATCACACTTTGTTTTGTAGTTAATTATCAGTATTTCTCAATATAGGCTGTAAGTTCCTTGAGGACAGAGCCCCTTTTTATTCATCTCTGAATTATTTTTAAAAATTTTTAATTTTGTTTTTATTTTAGAGAGGGAGAGAGAGAGAGAGCATGTGGAGGAGAGGGGCAGAGGGGAAGAGAGAGAGAGAGAAAGACAGAGAGAGAATCTCAAGCAGGCTCCATACTCAGCATGGAGTCTGACATCAGCATTGATCTCATGACCCTGGATCATGACCTAAGCCCATGCTATAGAATCAAGAATTGGAAGCTTATCCTACTGAGCTACTATGGTGCCCCTCATCTCTGAATTATTAGTACTGAGTATAGTGCTAGGTGCTACATAAATTTGTCTATCAATTTATTTATAATAAATAATTGTATAAAAACAAATTTTATCATATTTAATACTCACAATAAACCTGTAATAAAGGTATTTCTGATCCCTAACTTAGAGATAAACACACTGAGGCCTAAAGAAGTAAGAATACTTTTCCATGGCCTGTTTAGCATGAGAGCCAGTACATTAACCCAGAATCCTTATCTGTAAACCCTGATTTTAGTCCACTCTACTGGACTGCACATAGCAGAGTTATAATTGGAAATTTGGTACAGTGCCCAAATTTGATTGGAAAAAAAAGCATTTCTGGTTACTACAACTTGTTAGACGTTGTTCATATTGCGGGATTATCAATACCCAAAGTATTGTCCATCATTCCTAGTGTTTTCTTTACCTAATGAACAAAAATTCCACCATATTTATATGTGGAGCAACAATAGCACTGGTATGGAATTGAATATAAATGATGTTTAAAAATTATTGATTGTATAGTGGAATCTAGTCAAAGGAATTTTGCTATGCTTGGTCATTTTCTCTTCCTACCCCCAACCCTCACAATATGTTGCCAAGTGTTTATGAAAAAAAAATGCACACACCTTGGTTGGTTCCTAGAATTAGTCCATACTGCTATTGGAGGGAGGCATGGAAAAGCTTTTCTTCTTCCTTATTTTTTCCTCTAAGACCTGAAAGTCCTCCTCCTAAAGTCATTATTAGCGGACCACAAACATGGACATTTCTTTTAGGAGGCCTTGGAACATATTCTTTGTGTTGCCCACATTTGCTTTTTAGAGTAGCTATCACTTGTCTCATCTACAGCATAGAGTCTCACATTTAATTATTAGCCCTGAATTAGCCTAGACTACTTAGTAAACAGTCTGCAGCCTTGTTTATTTTCCTTTTTTAATTCAGGTACTTAAAAGAATAGATGACAAGTTGGCAGGTTAGAACTCTAATTTGGTAGAGATGGCCAAAGACCTCTAAGCTAATGGACTCTATTAAGACCTTCCTTTCCTTTCTTACATTCCTGATATCACTCCAACATCTGTGATTAAGGCTTAGATTGCCAAGTGTTCCCAACTCCTCGCTCAAACATTATGTTCTCTGTTGCCTACTTCTCATTGTAGCAAAAACTGTTTCTTAATCAACTTGTAATGTCAATGACTGATGTTTACTTAAGCACCAAGTACTTTACTGAAAGTAGTAGATCAATTGGAAATGCAGCCTTGATTCTTTAACACTCTCGCCCTCACTCCTCTCTCAGGTATCCATGTCTATTTGCCCACTAAGAAGTGAAGTTTATTTCTCCATCCGTTGAATCTAGGATCTTAGATTTTGCTTTGAATTACAGAATATGCTTGAGTTGGCAGTGTGCTGGTTCTGAACAAAGACCTCAAGGGGCCTTTCTCTTCAAACTCCACCACTGCCATGTGAAGAGACTTGGCCTACCTGTTGGAAGATGGAATCCATGTAGAAGAGAGGCCAAGTGTCCTTGCTAGGACCATCTTAGGCCAAATTATACCAGCTAACCCCAAAACATGCAAGAGAGCTGCCTGTTCAGTACACAACTGATTGTTTATGTAAGAGTGGGCCCAGCTGACACTAACAGAAACACCAAGATATTCCACAGACTCAAAGAATAATCCATGGTTATTGTTTTGAGCCATGGGATTGGGGTGATTTGTTTCACCATAACAGCTAACTCACAAAGAGCATCACCTCATGTAAGCTTCCTTATACAAGGATGTAAAATTATTAATATCCCTACTTGATGGCTGAGGAAATATATTGTTAACAACATTAAGTTCTTTATTCAACTTCTCACAATAAGTGATAGGGTCAGGATTTGAGCCAAAATGGTCTTAACTACAGAGTTTACATACTTAAATAGTATGTAAAACTCTTCCCATTCAGGAACATATAATTTAGATATAGTTCATGGAATCATTACATCTTTAGGAGAAATAATTTAATTCAACCTCCTTGATTACTCTTTGAGGAAATAGAGAGCCAGAGTTTACTGATTTGTCTACACTTATAAAGTCAAACCGTAGTCTAAGATGTTTTTTTATTTCTCCCTAATAACTCATAATTTATCTTTCTTGGTCAAGAACATGTCTTTTTCTGTTGGATAATTGCAAGTTTCTCAAGGTTTTGTTCTTTCTCTATGTCTGCCTGGGTATCTAGCACAGTGCTGAGCTCTTCAAGGGTTTAAAGCATATTCATTAACTAATTGTTTACTTGTTTGAATTTATTTGCTTCTGAATCTTCATTACTTGGGCTGCAGGCAAAGTGGCCATGGCTAGCAATACCATCGTGGGGGAAGGCTGCCAGCCAGGCGTTAGTGCCAGTATGAAGGCTATCTGCTCAGGCCTAGACCCAGATGGAAATTCTCATCATCTGCAGTTATTGTATTTCTCTCCTAGGAGGCACAACATCTTTGTTTGCTGAATTAACATGGCTGTATTTTGTTGATGTGCCTGATAAAGAAAAACGGCCCCACATTTGTGAGAAACTTCTTCTATGAGGCTAGACCTTAGTTCCAGACATTTGCATTCCTATATTGCTTACTAAGCAGCTGCTTTTTAAGCCCTGAGATAAATTGAAGCAAAAGTCATTTGAATAAGAGCAGATAGCATCTAGTTCAACCAGGTCTTTAAATTTTGGCTATTTCTATAAGCCAGGGAATTCAGCTATGTAATAGAATCAGTTAAACTGATGACAAGAAAGGTAGACATGCTCTGGGGCAAAAGGCCTTAATTTTGTATTTTTTGCTATTTCTTTTGCTTATCCTTTGCAGAATAGCATAGCAAAGCAAAGTGAATGATTTTCATTCTATCATACTGCACACCCTCCATGAAATCTCACAGCAGACATTCCTAGTCATTCCACAGTGCCACTAAAGATTTCTGACATTCTTAGGGAAAAAAGTTGTGCTTCCTTCCCTTGATTTGCTCCTCTCTGCTCCTATATAATATATTTGGATTAATGATAGACTTTTTAAGAGATTGGAGACTGGGTTTCTAGTCATATGATATGGTAACAGCAGAGTCTGGTTTAATTTTAGGGCAATTGAGTGTGAAATGTAAAATATTATTTTGTTTTTAAATTTCTTGAGAAAAATTGGGGGAGCTTTAAATTGCCTCATTAATCCAAAAATGTGCTCATCTTTTATAAATTAGGTTGTGTTTTTAACATTTTAGTGTCAAATATTCAACTTTTAAATTGTTAATAGTTGAGGATAGTTTAAGAGAAAGTACTGTATTCAGTAATAAGATGGCGGTGTGTGATCTAATTCCTTCTGTATCATTCTCTCTAGACTGGAGTTTCTTAAAAGTATCGTGTTTCCTTTACTGAGATGGGTTACTTTATTTCTGCCTTTCATTGCTGTCTTGCCAACTGGAATCAGTTGGCATATCAAGGCTATGATAAGAGATCACACACTGGCTGACATTAAGAAGTGAAACTGAATCTCATTAAGATTCTTCTTCTCCTTAAAGAACAAAACAGTTCAAATGCGGTTCTACTGTCTCTATTTTGGGTAAACAAATATAAAAGTAACATTCTCATTAATCAGTTGCATTTAACTGCTTAGAGTCACGCCAAGTTCTGCAGCCTACTGGTTTGCTAGAACTGTGTGTATTTGTGTGTGTGTGTCGGGGTGTGTGTGTGTGTGTCGCACACGCACAAACTAGCATCTGTGATGTTGGGAAGTCAATAGGGAAAGGGCAGAAATAGGATTTCCCCCCTGAATGCTGCTTTTTGCCTCAGTGTTTCTCAGGTGATTATAATGACACAAGAAGCCCTGGTGTTGGCATTTCACTTTCATCGCTCTACTGTAGAGGGATACCAAAACTTGGTTTCACCTTTGGCTTTTCAGCTGCTGAGAAAAGGAATTGTTTTTCTAAGAGATGACACTCAGAAAAAAAATGGTGACAAAACTGATAAGTGTTGAGTATCCATAATTAAAAAAAATAGTAGAATTAGTCAAGCCACATATTCATTGAAATTTTATTAAAAAAATCTCCCTCTGTAAAATATATAACTTTATCATTTTGTGATGGGAAATCAGAACATAAGTACTCCATTTACAAGAGAAATGTTTTTACTGGCCACTGAAAAGTTCATTGCATTCTCCTAACATGACCATTAACAGGCTGGAGTCCTTGCTAGCTGTTGGCCAGAGATAGCAGTTCCTCACTCTCTGGGTTTCTGCATAGGGCAGTTCACACCATGGAGGCTTGCTTTTCCCAGAATTAGGGACAGGAAAGAGAGAGCAAGAGCGCGCGCGTGTGCGTGAGAGAGAGAGAGAAAAGGTGCACTAGAAGCCAGCCCATCTCTGTAACCCAGCCTTAGAAGAAGTCTCTCATTATGTTTCTGTATTCTTTGCATTAGACGTGAGCTGCTCACTTCTGCTCACTCAAGGAGAGCAAATTGTAGAAAGGGCCACCTTAGAAGCTACTTACCACAAACTGTATGATTCATAAAACTGGATTTCAGGAGTTACTGGACATTTTGTGGGAAGTGTATCTTTTTAAATACTGACTATAATAAAACATTGATATTTTAGATTTATTTTTATAGCACTTATATTCTGCCTTTGATTTATTTTATTTTTATTTTATTTTTAAATTTTTATTTATTTTGAGAGACAGAGAGAAAGTGGGAGAGGGAGTGGGGGTGGGGAAGAGAGCGGAGAGTGAGAATCTGAAGCAGGCTCTGCACTGTCAGCTCAGAGTTGATATATGGCTTGACCTAACTAACTGTGAGATCATGACCTGAGCTGAAATCAAGAGTTGACCTTAACGTAATGAACTACCCTAATTTATTTATTTTAAAGTATCTTCTTAGATATATAAGTCTTGATTTATCAACATAGGAAAAGTTATGTAAATGTGTCATTACACAGACATTATGCTCCTATGGTTTTAAAATGTGAGTTATTTATGGCTTCTGATAACTGAAAAATATTGCAAAAATAAAAGTGATAAAAGTCAACTTAATTTTATAAAGTAAACATAATTTCAGTGCCAAGTCTTAATAAAGATAGTATAAAATAAAACTATGAACTCATTTCACATACATATACAGATAAAAATCTTGAATAGTAAATCAAATCCAGTAGGGTGTTAAAAGAACAATACATAGATTACTTCAGGAATACATTTGTGTATCAACATAATTCATTATGTCTGTAAATTAAAAAAAACTTGTATGCTTATATAAAGTTTACAAAATGTATCTTACCCATTTGAAGAAAAGAAGGCTTAATAAGCTTTAGTAAAAATGTTGATCTAAGGTGAAACATAGGGGCAGGGCCTGGTTGGCTCAGTTGGTTGAATGTCCGACTCGATTTGAGCTCAGGTCATGATCCCAAGGTCATGGGATTGAGCCCCACATAGGGCTTTGTGCTGAGCATGAAGTCTGCTTGAGATTCTCTCTCTGTCTCTCTCTCTCTCTTTCTCTTTCCCTCTGCCCCTCTCTCCTACTCTCTCTCTCTAAAAAATAATAAGTAAGTAAATAAATAAAGTGAGACTTAAATAAGAATAAGGAAAAATAAATAAATATGATAAAATTTTTTTCTACACACCAAGAATAAAGAGCATACAAAAGGGGCAATAATAAAGCCATTTCTACTAAAATCAAGAATAAGACCATGTTTTCTACCATTGGTATGATTTAACCTTGTTTTGCAATCAAAACCAACTCAATAAGTCTCTCAAATGACATGTTTTATAATTGCTGAAAAAAATAATTCATAATACCTAAGAAACTGTAGACACCTTGCTAAATGACTATAATTTATAATAGAACAAGGAAAATGGTTGGTAGACAAATACACAATAATCTATTGCTTTTCTGTAAAACTGCAAAAAATTCTTATTTGTTATAGGGAACAAAACATGTTAGGGATAAATTAACAAATAAGGCAAAGGTTCTACGGGAAAATATTATGCAAAGACAGGAAACATGATGTAATCAAATGAAACAATACAATATATATTTTAACAGGAAGCTACAATATGGAAATATCGGTGATTCCAAATTTATACACTACTTTAGTGTAATTCTAATAACAATCAAAATGTTTAATTTTAGAACTGGATAAAATTGTCTTAAATTTCAAATGGAGTAATAACTATCTAAGAATAGCCATGAGTATTCTAAAAAGAGTGATCAGTGTGGATTTGCTTTACCAGGTATTAAAATACACTGCCAAGCTACTGTAATAGGCTAGTATTTTTTTGATACACAATGGCACATACAGATTATTGGAGAAGAATAGAGAGTTTAGAAACAGATTAAAGAATATTTGAGAACTTAATGTAAGACAGTGTTTTGTTTTCAATTCACTAGATATGTAGAGACTTATTTAGTAGGTCATGATAACACAGTGATCCATCTAGAAGAAAAGAAATTGGAACAGGTACTGCATATCATTTATAAAAATATATTCCAGACAGAGCATATATCTAAGCATAATAAAAACATCTTTTGTGGGTTAGGATTATCTATGGTTAGTATTATATATAGTTAGTAATATATATATATATATATATATAAAGTACAGATATATTTATAATATCCATATAATATCTGTAATTAATATTTATGTATTAATGAGAATAGCACATAAATACTAGAGTACTAGACAGCTATTAAAAACAATGAATTAGGGACACCTAGGTGACTCAGTTGGTTGGGCAGCCGACTTCGGCTCATATCATGGCTTGTGGTTTTGGGCCCCATGTCGGGCTCTGTGCTGACAGCTCAGAGCCTGGAGCCTGCTTTGGATCCTGTGTCTCCCTCTCTCTCTCTGCCTCTCCCCTGCACATGCTCTGTCTCTCTGTTTTTCAAAAATAAATAAATGTTAAAAAAATAACTAAAAACAATGAATTAGATAAAGACACAAAGCATAAATGATGATTTCCAGGGGCTGGGGGTAGAAGGAGGTAGGGAGTTGTTTGGTGGGTATAGAGTTTCATGTAGAGTTTAAGTCATACAGTATGGGAAGGTGGTGAGTATCTCTTGAACAACTGTGTGAATGCGGTTGACATTATTATGCTGTACACTAGGAAATTGTTGGGAGGGTAAATTTTTTTGTTGTGTGTTTATTTTTTTCACAATTAAAAATTGGGAGTAACAAAAAGAAACACAACATCTTCCCCCCTCGAAACCAATGAGTTAAATATATAAGTTCTATCCTTGAATGAGAACCATGATACATGTGAAGTGAGAGCTCCATGAAGGCATAATTTATGTCTGTCTTATACACAGCTATATCCTCATTGTCTGAACATGTAATAGGCTTAGTTAATAATTGATGAATGAATTTATACATTATTAAAATAAAATAAATTCATACATATTTTGTAAAAAAATCCTAAGTATGAGTACCCATATTTTATTTTTTTTAAGTTTATTTATTTTGAGAGAGAGCACACACATGCATGAGCGGGGAGGGGGCAGAGAGGAAGAATCCCAAGCAGGCTCTGCATTGTTGGTGCAGAGCTTGACAAGGGGTTTAAACTCACAAACTGTGAGATTATGACCTGATGCGAAGTCAAGAGGTGGAGGCTTAACTGACTGAGTCACCCAGGTGCTCCTGAGTACCCACATTTTAATGAGTGTGTAGAAAAAGATGGAAAAGGAGTGTGTGTGTGTGTGTGTGTGTGTGTGTGTGTGTGTGGTATATATACAAAAATATCAACATATTAACATTAAGTAAATAGAATAGTATTGAGGGAAAGAGAAGTATAGGGAGTTTTTTTTATACACAGTCACATTATTTCACCTTTTTCTATAAAGTCCTTTTAGTTTTGTAATTTGAAAATAGAAGAACAATTTAAAAGAAAAAATGTTTACAAATAAACTTTAATGACATGAAAAAATGATATAAAGTAGATTATAAAATTCTTGGTAGAATGATTCCAACTATGTAAGATTGATTAAAAGAGAATATGATTGATTAAAAGAGAATAACTTAAACTTTGACAATGGTTTTTAAGAGGGAGCTTATGAATTTATTGTACTTCATTACACTTCTCTATATATTTAGAATCTTCTTCCCATCTCATTTTTTAGTGAAATATCAGGATTCTGGAAATATTATGGATTCTGCCTCCATCCCTAAAGAAAATCCCTTTTGTTAAATGGGAGAATATTTTTGCTATTTATATTTATATGTTTTCACTAAATATCTCTAAGCATATTCTAATTTTGCATGTATTTCAAAGTTACTATCATGTTATATATGTCCTTTATAACTTTCTTTTATACTCTTATATAATCACTTATAAACCTCTTTTCTATCATAACTTTTGGTCTCGTAAGAGTACCCTTGGAAATATAATGCTTAATTGACAATAATTGTTACCTTCTACTTAGGGATAAGTAAGGTGTCTAGCAGTGTGCTAAATGCTATGTAATCTTCATTAGAATCTAAAGCAAATGAAATAATATGATGAGGATTTTTTTTATATCAAGTTTTCAAGAAAGGTTGAGATCCAGTAAGAATTTTGGACCAAGGACCCAAAAACACCCAATGGAGGAAAGGGTAAAATACCACTTTAGTCTCCTAACTACAAATGTCTTTTAATTCTCCATTTTGCCTTAAGATGATCCAGACCATATCAAGACTCTAGACTTCTCTAAGTGCTTTGCTTCTTTACTTTTATTTGGATTTTCTTTGTATTCTTGCATATGATTTTACTGTGGTACTTCACACATGCTTATGTCATCCTTAGTGTTCTTCATTTTTATACATACTTGTAAATTTTTGCCAGTAGGCTCTAAGTAGTTCATTGGAGATAATTCAGGGTAGGAATAAACACTAATTGATTTTTTAATTGAAATGGATTTCATTTGTATCCACCTTCTGAGGATGAGCAGTCCTGTGACATGAGTGTCCCAGAAGTACAAATAGGAAGCTCATTCTCCCGGTGGGGAATAAAAGAATTGAGATCATAGATTTTCACTTGCCCAAGTATTGGTTAATAAGTTTGAGCATGTGGAATATGGCTTAGTTCTGAGCTCTGTGTAAGTGGGTTTATAAGATGAAAGTTGCAATTACACAAGAATTAAATGAACTTCTTTTATTGTTTTCTGTTCGTTGTTCAGTATTATTCAGTATTACAAACACACTCACTATATTGTCTAGCTGCCGCCCGGAACACCTCTGATAAAAGGGAACTCATTATACTCAAAGACGGCCTGTTCCGTTTTGTTGCGGACGAAATGACACAAGACACACACAAAAGACAGACACAGACACAACTCCGGCCGGAGGAACAATTCTCCGCAAGCCCCTCTTGCGGTTTATTTTATACCCCGGTAACTGGATACAAACTGAAATCTACAAGATGCATTCCTTTACCAATTAAGGGCAAGTAGCCAAACACATTTCAAGGACAGGGGGGAGCAAAGGGAGGAAGCGACCACAACATGTTTACTAAGAGGCCTGCTCACAATTCCAGCCTTCTCCTTACTTCTAAGGAGGGCATGTTCCCTCGTTTGCAAGCGGACCATTAAACTTGGATACTGTGTGCAGGCCTCCTGGCAGAGCATCCTGTTTGCAGGCATGCTTTGCCCAGGCAGGGAGCCCCGTGTGCAGGCACATCCCCGCGTCCCTAAACACGCTTTCTTGTGGTCACTGTCGGGTTCCCACACGTTTTTCGACAGCTCATTTTGTTGTAGGATAAAAACATCATTGGGCCTATTTCCAACCTTTAAGGACAAGATGACTTCTGTGGATGTTTGGAGACTAGAGTTTAGATCAGTGATTAATAATCAAATTATAGGAAGAGTGATGCAGAAATAACCTGGATTACCCCTGAAGCTACTAAAAGTTGACTAGAAAGCTATTTGGTTATCATTACAGACCTGGGAGGCCGAAAGTAATCTGCCATCACAACCCCACTACACAGTAATGTACAGTGTTCTAGACTTGATTGTCAGATTATGCTGAAAAAGGACAGCTATGGAGATGATTAAAGATGAGGACAACCAGATTTTCAAAGAAATATTTAAGAAACTAGAGTTAGTTCAGGCCGAGGAGAGACTGAAGGAGGGGAATGATGGTGTTTAGTTAAAGGTTTACAATCTCCTTAATCATATGCCTACCCCAAACCATTGAAAAAACAAATATTCATAACATTTTATAGCAAAATCCTAACCTAATGTGTGGTGACATTAATTTTATGTCTATACCACTTAGAGTGAATATTCCTGTTTTGCTGCAGAAATACTTATATGTTTGATTGTAGAATACTGCTCCAGACCTTGCTGGGGGCATTGGGTAATAGAGTATATATGTGCCATATTACCTCTCTCAACTTTGAAGAAGTGTGAAGTTTGGTACACATCTGTTTCCCAGGCTTTCATCTTGTAGTTAATCATTTCCATAGTTAGCTTTTGTAAGGATAATCCTCTTCCTATTATTCCTTCTGTTTTTCATAAAATTGAGATAACTTGATATTTCAAAATGATGATACTTTAAAACAAATGTCGAAGAATCCTCTAAACACAGAAAGATTTCCTTATTCCTGCAGTTAATTAAGAACTAGGTACTTGGTAGGTGTGGGCACCAGCAGGGGGCAGATAGGAAAAAGATACGCAGCAGGCTATTTCAAGGGCAATAGTTGTTAACCATAATTAGGATATGGACCTCTTAGAAATCTGATGAAAGCAACTTCTAGACCCTCTCATAGAAAAAATACTAACGAATACAAGATTATGCATATATTTTCATGGTGCTCGAAGATCCCACAAGTTCATATGGTTAAAAATTTCTCTTCTGAAATGTGATTGAGTAGATAGAGGTTTAGACAAGTGAACAGGTTTTCAGAGCTAAGAAACAAGTAAGGTTTTAAATTTGGGGGGAATAAGGTATAAATATCTTCTTCCCCAATCATACTTTACCACTAAATGAGAAAAAAGATACACAACAGCAAGCCTCCCCTTAAACAGTATAATTTTTCCTGCTAAGCTTGTCACACAGCAATCTTTCCAGGCAGAAAGGCATGAAAGAGGGAATCTAGAGGGACAAAGTTGAGCTCCTTCCTACAATTTACTAACCCATGAAGTCACTTTATCCTCCATGGGAAGAAATGAAGAGGAACAGGAGAGAGTCAGACTGTTTGCTCCTGGTCAGCAAATCATTTCTGTCTCTGTGTGGAAATGGAGTGAGTGAGGATTAAATATTGGCACTAACAGGCTATATGGCTGATTTTGAGTTTCCATCCAATATTAGCCAACAGCAGACAAAGCCAAACCTTTCTGAATAGGAGAGTAGGCTCTCACGTACACACAAAGCTAAGTAGTAGGTTTCACAGGCCAGGGAAGAGAATAGTAAACTAGAAAAAATGTCACTCAGGGAACTGTAATGGATGAAGGATATTAGACAAAAATGTTGGGTAGGTAGATATTCAAAAATTTAGAATCTCTTTCCACCTTCACTGATACAGCCTCAGAACCCTCTCAGCTTCCGTTAATAGAGTGCTCAAAACTCTTCCAACTTCTACCTGCTGCTGGTTCCTAAAATCATTGCCACGTGTTTTTGGTTTGTGACATGGAAGGACTTGACTTCTAGGAACCAATTTCTGTTACAATTACTTATTTCTTTGTAACAAATCACCATAAATCTTAGTGGCTTAGGATTCATTTGTGTCTGAGCGTGTGAGTCAGGAATTTGAGAAGGGCTTGGCTGGATTTTCTTCTCCATAATGTGTTCCCTGTGGTCACTTGGTATTCCTTTGATGACTGGTAGTTTCTAGAGGTTCAAAATGGCAGTTGGAAGACTGAGTGCACCAGAGCCTCTCTTCCTCTCCCTGTAGTTTGAGGGCCTCTCCATGTGGATCTCCAGCAGGGTTGTTGGACTTCTTTTTTTCTTTTTTGTTCAAAGTTTGTTTTTATTTATTTTGAGAGAGGGAGAGGGAGAGGGAGAGAGAGAGAGAGAGAGAGAGAGAGAGAGAATCCCAAGCAGGCTCCACACTGGTGGCATAGAGCCTTCCATGGGGCTCGAACTCATGAACCATGAAAACATGATCTGAGGTGAAACCAAGAGCCAGATGCTAACCAGCTGAGCCACCCAGGCACTGCCAGTAGTTGGACTTCTTAAATGGAATCTCACTATTCCAAGACTGGAATCTTGCACCTGTTCGTTTTGATGTTATTCTAATGATCGAGGAAGTTACAATAACCAGCACAGATTGAAGGGACGGGGATACAGATACCTGTCCCCTGCCCTGCCCCAACTTCCTTCTCCCTCCATGGGAGGAATATGAGAGAATCTGTGGCCATCTTTAATCCACTGCATATAGATTATTAAATTGTTCCTTGTATAACTCCTTAATTTGGATGTTTAAGTTATTTATTTTCAGTCTTTTTTTTCTAGTATAAGAAGCAAAGCTAAGTATTCTCTTTTACTCTATCACAAAACTAGTGTGTTTTATGGTGTTTTGTTATCATTTAGATCTAATTATCTCACTAGTCTAGGTGGCTCAGTAGTTATTTGAAATGTGTTTTAAATTTTCCAGAAGGTGCGTGAGTGTTATGCATTTTTTATTGCCTTCTAAATGAATGGGGATGTGGTAGAGATGATATCCATGATGCTGATGATCTGAAATTTTATTGATATTTATTGATGTTAGGATTTCCATCGTCAACTTAAAAATTTTCTGAGGTATGCCTGAGAATTTTTTTTTTCCCATATAGAACAGAATCTCCCCCCCACCCCCGCATAATGTATTTTTATTTCATCTATGGAGCAGGGTTGTTATTCTCACCTTGCAGTTCTACATGGTTTACTTACATATTATCAGGTACAGTAGAAGGCTGTAATGACGATTAAAGAGGTTTGTGATCTACTCATCATAAAATAAAGTGCACATTGCGTTTAGTTAATTTACTGAATGTAATAAAAAAGAAATCTTTTAACTTCCAAGTGAGATTTTTTTTTAATTTTTTAAATGTTTNGCCCGACGCGGGGCTCGAACCCACGAACCGCGAGATCATGACCTAAGCGAAAGTCGGACGCTTAACCGACTGAGCCACCCAGGCGTCCCCCAAGTGAGATTTTAAAAAGGAAAGTGTCAGTTACTTAACTTTTTGAAGCCTTTGTTGCCTTACTAAAAATAGGAACGATACCTTCCACATAAGGATTTTGGTGAGAAGTAAATGAAACAATGAGAATGAATGAGAATTAGATGAGGCAAGTAGAATGCCCAGTATCTAGAAAGTACTCAGTGAATTGTTATCTTTGACCTGAACAGAAATAGTATTTTACTGTGTAAATATGTTGTACAATTAGCGGGTTTTCTTGAGATGTCAGATTGAAGGAAAGGCACAGTATCTGCACTTAAATACATTCTTCATTTTCACTGTGTTCTTCAACAGAGAATCTAGGTCAGGAGGCATGTCATTGACTATCTACTGTTCTCTTTGCACGAAGCACTATGTGTATTGACATTTAAGGGCAACATTTCATTTACAGCAGTTTCTTTCCAGGCTGCACATGTAGTTCTGTACTCAGTGCTGATGTGTTTCCAGCCTTCGTCACAGCTCAGAAAATGATTTTTTGGAATCAAGTCTTTTGTATAATATGTGCTTTTTAGAGTAAATGTTTTAAGAGGATAACAGAAATTTATCTATTTCTATACATCTGTATCTACAGATATAGATGTTGCACATGCACTGAGACCAGGTTCATAAACTTGTCAGTGGTTATGAATGTTGTAAAGTTAAGTGTCTGTCACCATGAACAGAGTGGTCTTTGTTCACTTATATTGAATATTATGCTGTGTTCTATCCAGCACTATTCTTAGAAAAACAAACCTATTGTTTTTTCTGCTGTACTTTTTTACATAATTGTTATCATCAATTTTGTGCTCAGTTTATCTTTTTGGCAATACTATGACTTAAATTTGCATTTTCTTGAAAGGGTACAGCTTTGAATGCTGTTTCTGTATTTTCAGTCTTTCTGTTTGTCATGAAATTGATAAATTTGATACTGGAGAACATTGTGTACTCATTCTGGGAAGATACCAATTTGCTTACTAGTGGGGGTCTTGTGTTTTGTTGTCAAGAGAGGCATAACTTTCAGTGGCTCCATAATGCTACTTGGTAATGCTTCATATATACGGTGCCAAATTGCAAATGGACAAAATTGTTTATCCAAGTAAAATTAGACTTTCTGGTAGTCATCATTTTACTTTCTATTTGCACTTTATTTTTGTGCATTTATGGCTACCTATGGGAAATTGCCATAATGATAGTTTCACTAATTCCAGTATATTTAGATTAACATTTCCCCCCAAAGTGTGCTAATAAGACACTACATCAATGAATCCCCTTTGAAACCTTGACCTAGGTTTGCAAATCTGAGATACACCATAAAATGCTGGCGACAATGAAGCATGCAGATTAAAGCACAAGATAATTAATATTCAACCGACATGAAAATAGGTTTTAAGCAAGATGGCTAGGACCTCAACAGATCTTGTAGTACCTGGAAAGTCTGTGGAAATATAAATATTATGAATAACTTAGTGACGTTTCTGTAAAAATAAATTTTTTATGTTTTATATTTATGAACCAAAAGTAAAATTCTTAGACTCCCCAATAATTATTTCCCCAAACTCATTTATCTTTGTCATTCTGATAGGTGAAAGATAGGATCTCCTTGCAAAGCTAATTTCCACGTTCTAAATTATGAGTAAGATCCAGTATCTTCTCAAGTATTCAGACCCATTTCTATTTCCATTTCTGTGTTCTGCTTGAACTACTTTTGTTTTTTATATTGGGTTTTAGTCTTCCTTAAGAATTTTAAGGAAACCTGCCCTTTGTCTAGAATATGTGTTGAAAGTCACTTTTCTCAGTTTTCAATTTGATTTTGAGGTCATTTTCATTGTATATCTTCCACCGCATAAATATTAAACCAGTGCTACCTCCAGTTGAACGTTCTAAAGGAGCCATGACCGGGACAGCTCACAGATAATACATGGAAGAAGAATTACCTGAATCAATGGAGAAGATCACCATTATTTATAATTGCATCCTTTGTGCTCTTGTCAGAAAGAGAGGGGATAGTTTGAAGAAGACCAAGGGAGCACTAACATCTATGCCTGGGAGCTTTTGTCATATTTTGAATGATTTTTAAAAATATGAGTTCCCCAAATCGGGCTTCCTGACTTAAAGAGTACATCCTGTTTTGGGTTCTTGACACATGGTTCTGTGGTAGACATGGCTGTTTGTTCATCAGGAACTGATGCTCTCATTCCATAACATGGAGCCATTGCTGGGTGGTCACTGCCTGGCCAGGAACCACGTTTGCAAACCCTCCCTCTTCTTCCTCCTCCCTACGAGGTTATGTCATGTGACTGCTTCATGCAAATGTAATATGAGTAGAAATAATCTGTTTCTTCAGGCCAAATGCTTGAGAAGTGGGTGCAGCTTTTCCATTCTCTTTCCTCTACTAGATGGACTTCTACATAAAGCAACATTCAAAATCAAGTGTAGAGCAAAGTGAAACGTCTGTAGGACTGAGCCCCTGGGTAGCAGAGCTTACCCTCTTCTCAAGCCTTGTCTTCTGACATAGGGATTTTATGTGAATAAAAAATAAGTGAAATGTTAAGTCACTGAAATTCTAGGATGTTTGCTACAATGTTTTTATCTCCCCTGAGTATATAGAAAGTCTGAATTTCTGAACCTGCCGTGTAATTAGATTGAGAACATGTGATTGAGTTCTCATCAAAGAGTTTTCTTTTTGATTCACTCTGACAATCTCTTTTACACGGCACATTAAGATTGTTGACATTTGAAGTGATTACTAATGTCATTGAATAAATATCTGCCATGTTCATTACTGTTTTCTATGTGGTGTCTTACTCTTTGTTCCCATTTTTGTTTTCCATTTTCTTCTCCTTTTTAGTGGTTTTAATTATTTTATACAATTGTATTTTCTCTCTTTCATTAACTTATATTTCCTTCTTTTTTACTCTTCATAATGGTTATCTTAGAGTTTACAATATTCATTTATAGCTAATTCAAATGTACTTTCCAGCAACACTATACCATCTCCATGGTTAGCATGAGTACCTTATAAAAAAAATATTCCTAGTTCCTTACTTACATCCCAGTACATGTCTGTCATTCACTTTCTTTATATATAAGCATATGTAATTATATGTAATTTTATTATGTATATGTTTATCATTAACTATTAGGCAATTGCCATAGATGTCCCTATACACCTATTAGAATGGCTAAAAATTTTTAAAAATTTACCAAAATTTACCAAATGGTGGTGAGGATGTGGAAAAACTGTGCTTCTCATACATTGCTGATAGGAATGAATGTAAACTAGTATAGTCACTCTGAAAAATAGTTTGGTAGTTTCTTAAAAAATCCTAAACATATACATATTACCCACAATTACCAGCATATTACTCAGCACTCATAATCCTAGGCATTTATATCAGGTAAATGAAAACTTACATCCACATAAAACCCTAAACGTGATAGTTCACAGAGACCTCATTTATCATAGCTCCAAACTAGAAGCAACACAAATGTTTTGTGATAGGTGAGTGGGTAAAAACAAACCATGGTAGATCCGTATTCTGGAATACTTCTCAGCGGTACAAAGGAACAAACTGTTGATTTACAGAAGAACTTCAATGAATCTTAAAGGCATTATACTGAGTGGTGACATGAGTGTACAGGGTGAAGTAGATAGCTCCAAAGGCCCACCTCTTCATAGAAACAACAAATAATTGAGCAAATACTATTAAAACCAACTTTGTCAGAATTCTGAAAAATAGTCAAAGGTTTACAGCAACCAAACAAACGCTGAATCAAACAAAAGGAGTCTTAAAAATCATTGGAGAGGTCTTGAGCATTTTATTTATCCTGCTACACTCCTGTTCCTGGCCCAGTGATGGTCTTGAAGACAGCAGTCTCCAGTCCCAGTGTGGGACTCTAGTCTCTGGCTCCTGAGGGAGCAAAGCTGACTTTACAAATGACTGTTCTAACCTCTCTGGGGGCTACTTGAAGGACTGACACAAAGTGCTGGTCTTTGTTTTGCCTAACTTGGAACTCACTGAGGGCAGACAAGTTCTTGGCATTCATCAAAAACGTTATGAGGTAAATGAGCAGTCAGCAACCACCTAGGGCAAATGATTAAATTGAGGCATACAGAAAAGCAGAAAGCCCGGGGGGAGAAAAGCTGGGAGAGAGATTCTGTGGGACATGGGAGCATTCAAATGCATAGAGGATATAGTCAGTGCTTTGTAATAGCGTTGCATAGTGACAGATGGTTGCTGCACTTGTGGTGAGCCTAGCATAATGTATAGTTGTTGAAACTCTCTGTTGTATACCTGGAACTAATATAACATTGTATGTCAAGTATACTAAAAAAAATTTTTTTTTCACTTAAAAAAAGTATGGGTGTATAGTGGGGAATTTAGAAAGCCACAATCATGACCAGGGCAGAACACATATCTGAAAAAAAAAAACAAATAAAAACCCAGAAGATTTTAAGCTTTTATCTCTGACTGATCGCTAGAGTGAGTACAAGCAGAAAGTGAAGGCTGAGGCAGGGTTTGAAATAGCCTGGCTAAACACTGAAGGAGGAACCCAGCACAGTCAATTCACAAAAGCAATGAGACGGTTTCTCTCTTTTCTTTTTCTTTTACTACTTCCAGTACTGCTACTGTGGCTACTGTTACTTCTCCTCTTCCTTCTTCCTTCTTTTCTTTTTCTTCCCCTTCCCCCACCCCCCCCATTTCTCCTGGCATTCAGGGATATTTGTCAAAACACTAGCTGACCTCAAGCTAAATGAACAAATTCTTTCGGAGGCCACATGTGACAAAAACACAGACTTAGCAGACATAGTTTAGAAAAGTCACTAAGCAAAGTACACATTTTCTGGCTACTGTATACATCAAACTATATAAACAGACTCAAAGAAAGGGTAAGAGCCTGGTTTCCAGAGGTATCACATAATAATATCTCAAATGTCCAGTTTTCATTATGGGCATTATACTGACAGAAAAAAAGTTTTTGAAAGGTCATGTGGTGTATGATTCTATTTATTTAACATTCTTGATATAACAAATTTACAGAAATGGAGAACAAGTTAATTATTTCCAAGGGTTAGGTATGGTGAGGAGGAAGGCTAGGTATGATATATACCTATATCTCCTCAAGGTAGCATGAGGAATATCTTTTGATTCTGATTCTTGATTTTAGAGTGATTCATGAATCTACCCTTTTGATAACATGACATAGAAATATATATACACAGTATACCAATATCAGTTTCTTTGCTTTGATATTGTATTCTTGTTATATAAGAGGTGATCATTGAGACAAAGAGTTCATAGGACCTGTCCTGCTATCTTTATAACATTCTGTGAATCGATAATTAGTTGAATAACAACTTAAAAAAGAGAAACTTAAAATCTTAAATTTTGTAATTGAATATTGATAAGTAGTAGGAAAACTCTTGTAGGCATTTCCCTGAGTTTTATATTTTCTATTAATAAGTATGATGTTTATTGTAGGTATCTAATAGAGTCTCTTTATTACGTTAAAAAATTTCCTTCTGTTCTTAATTATATTTGATTTGGCACACTGTATATCCCATCTTTTAAAATTTGGTATGTTAATGTTTCATTGTGGCCCACTGGATGTACAATGACTTTTAAATTCTAAAATTTCCTAAATAAGTTTGCTAATTATAGTTCAAGGTACAGGTGTTCATTTGTATTATTTTTCATATGTAGGGACACACGGAAGAATAGATTCATACTAAAGAATAGGCAAATGAATATCACTACTTCATAGAACATGCTTTATTTCCAAGCTGTCAAGGAAGTTTCATATTGTGACTTGTGACTCTAACCACATTTCTTTTGTGTAAATCACATGAACTCTTCTAGTACCTTTTGTGAAATGGGAGTTTGTTGTCCTAAGTCTTCAACCTGATTTTATTGCTAATTTAAGCAGATAAATAACTTGAGATCCTGATTTTCCCATCTATAAAATGGGAGGAAGTTTTCTCTTACTTGGACCATCTTAAAGGGCTATTGGAAAAATTAACTTAGTAAGTAAAGGAAGGTCGCTTATAAATAAAATGTATAACAGTGCGTCTGTATTTGATAGATTTTCAGAGAATGAGAGTTAATTCTGGTTTCCAGGTTCTGTCATTCCTTTTATAGCTGAGTATACACAGGCTTTGATGGTTCATGTCCCCTCACAGATAAATAGACATAAATGGAGAATATTTACTTAATTTAAATACATATGATACGGATCGCCATTGTTCCGCAGCTTTCTGACATTCTCTCTTAGGCTGCCTTGCCTTTTCCCTCCAAGTGCTTTCTGAGAATCTTTTTGCCTACAAGCATTTTTCCAAGGACGAGACCCCAGGTAGCTTGTCTGTGAGTCGGCTGATCTGACTGAAGACTTCACTGAGCCTTATACAGGTATTATCTTCTATGATTGGCTTTCTTCTTTAGTGTTAACAGTGTGCCCTGCCTGAACAGTTGCCTGAGTTGGCTTCTCAACCTCAGCTGGTTAGAGTTGCTCTAAAACTGAATTTTTTTGACACTTAAATTGATAGCAATAAAAATTGGCTTTATATGATGCTACCTAAGATTTATATAGTATGAGGAAGCCTCTGACCAGGGGAAATAATTACCCTTTTTACATTATCTCTTAAATACTAGTGGCTCAGCCCAGATCATATATTTCTTTTCAGATCTGTGGGATACTCACAGGTTACAATGTACTCCTTTGTCCTGCCGATCTGTCTCCTGGAAAGTCGAAAAGGAAAAATCACAATAATCTAAGCTTTCTCAGGTTTTTTTTTTACTTCTGCTGAGTGAAATGCATGCTTCCCTTTATTTCATGGTGGTGTTTAGAATATTGGACTGCTAACAACTTTTCTTCTGTCTATTACCCTGCCCAAGGACTTGAGTCACCCAGGCCCCATGGGTAGTATTTTTCTCTGATTCATGTAATTGAAGGACAAAGAGGTCAAGGATTGGTGCCAAACTAGTGGCCCAGGTAGGCTATTTGAATAATTCTTTGAATTATATTAGAAAAAGATCTGAAGTCAATTTCTGATGAATAGCCAACAGATGTAATTAAAAGAAACCCATTAATTCAGAGGAAAAAACTTTGTTTACATCAATTATAACTTACCAAGTTTTCCTTCTGTCAAACCTGGGGAGAACAATGAAATCTAATTCTTTTTAAATATGGAATGCTCAAAAAGACATTGTATCTGATTGACTAAAATTGTTTTATTATTTTTATAAGATATTCTTTTTATAAGAATAAGCTTGTTTTTTGTAAGAATAAGACCTGATCATTGCAGAGGCACCTAGGTGACTCACTCAGTTAAGCAACTGACTCTTGATTTTTGCTCAGTTTCATGGGTTCAAGCCCCATTCCAGGCTCTGTGCTGACAGTGTGGAGCCTGCATGGGATTCCTCCCCCCGCCCCCCTCTCTCTCCCCCTTCCACACTCATGCTGTCTCTGTCTCTCTTAAAATAAATAAATGAAACTTAAAAAAAAAAGATCTGATTGTAGCAATAATACTCCTAGTAATATCCTGTTAGTAAATGTGCTAATCTGTACAATAGGAGCTTCTTGGTTTTGAAAACAATATTTTTTATTTCTTGTGAATTCAAAAGCTAAAAAGACATAGATATGAGAAATATGAATGATATTTTGCCATCTGTTAGGATTCACACTCTTGGGTTGCATCTGAAGATGAAGATACGTCAATGTCAGTCTGATCACTTTTCACTAACGCTCTATCTTTCCTGATGCCCATTATCTGGCCCAGTCTTTCCCTTGAGGAGGTTAAGGTGACTTATACCTGTGAGAAGTGATTGTGAATGGCTGCTAATTTGACGGGACAGGTGCCTAATGAAAAGGCCTTACACAGGGGTGTTGATGGCAGCACGACAGTCACTGCTCACACAATTTTGGGCTGTGACCTGTATGTATGGGTTGAGGCATGTGACCATAAGACTGTTGGGAAGCACTGTTATGGATATTTTTCTTTTATTTTTTTAAGCTTATTTATTTATTTTGAGAGGGTGAGAGAGAATCCTAAGCAGGCTCCATGCTGTCAGCACAGAGCCCGACATGGAGCTCAATCCCCTGAACCATGAGGTAATCACCTGAGCCAAATCAAGAGTCATTTACTTAACCTACTAAGCCACCCATGTGCCCCCATCATAGCTTATTTTCATTCTCCTTTGCTTTTAGAGCTCTTTCATGATCTTTCAGAATACCCTCTTTCTTTATGAAGATATTCTTTTCCAATATAGTATATTGATAGCACCAATGGGTTGTGGATACTTGAAAAATTGTTTATTTAATTTTTGTTGATGACCTTGTTTCATGAATGTACTTAGCACATTCCATGCAGTAATTGGTGTTTAAAGAAGACTTTCCTCATCTCACATCCACCTTAAGATCTCCTATTATAATCTTGGATCATTTGATCCTTATGTTGATACCTGTTAGACTGTTTTTTACATTTGCTTTCCTTTCCTTTACAACTCCCAACCTCCTTCCTTCCTGCTTCCTTCACTCTGCATTTAAAAATATTTTAAGTTTATTATTCAAGTGTATTTATTTCCTCCTCTTTCTCTTCTTTTTTCACATCTTTGATTCAAGAATTTGTGAAAATGCAAAGAAATTTTTTTCCCTCTCCTACGTGAGAGAGAAATGTACATTGTAAAAGAAAAAATGCTGTTTTCCATGCTGGTCAAATCAGATCCACATTATGGAGAGGAATGAATAGTTAGGAAAGAGAAAGTAATTCCCAGGTGTGAGAAAATGTGTGTCATGAAAAGGCATTGTGCTAGTTTCCTATGGTTGCCATAACAAAGTACCAAGATTAGGTGGCTTAAACACAAATTTATTTTCTCAGTTCTTGATGTTACAAGTCTGACTTTAAGGTGTCGCCAGGGTTTCTTCTGAGATTTCTCTCCTTGGCTTGTAGATGGTCATCCTGTCTTTCCTGTGTCTTCATGTAGTTCCTCTGTGTGTATCTGTTTCCTAATTTCCACTTCCTGTAAGGATAAAAGTCCTATTGGGCTAATGTCCACCTCAATTATCTCATTTNAGAGAGAGAGAGAGAGAGAGAGAAGAGTCCCTAGCAGGCTCCACCCCCAGCGGAGCTTGATCCCACCACCTGGGATCATGACCTAAGCTGAAGTCAAGAGCCAGATGCTTAACTGACTGAGCCACCCAGGTACCCCTGATGACCTCTTTGAAGACCCTATCACCAAATACAGTCACATTCTGAAGTACTTGGTATTAACACTGAAAGCTAGGAATTTCTTGGGCTGACACAATTCAGTCCATAATGAGTTTCAACAAAAATATGTATTTTTCATTGTGTGAAATGCGTTTTCCACTTACCCCCCAAAGCACATATATGAAGCCATATACACTTATATGTTAAATTTTAAAATCATTTTGTCAGGGCTATGAGTTTTCAAAGGTTAGCAAGCACTGTGGTGTGGTAGGTATAAAGAACGATGGAGGAAGCAGTGATAAGAAATGGGAACATCATTTTGGTTACTACTCTGGGAAATATATTTATATCCAGAGACTGTGACTGAGCAGAACAAAAGCATTGGCAAAACGTGCTTCCAGATGATTTTTTAACATGACTGTGACTGCCAACATTGATTTGGCACTGTGCAATCCCTCAGTACAGATACTGCCACCCCACTGGGCAAGTATGTCTACTGGTGAGAGGGAAGGGGCAAGGGTCAGATTTCTATGTTGGGAAGCTTCTTTCCTGTGGAGATTTCATAGCATTTGGCAAGATGAGACTCTTTCCATTCCAATACAGACACATTCCTGGTGGCAGTCATCAGTGTGGGCTGCTTTTCCCCACAGAGAACGTTGTCATGCAAGGAAAAGAGAGCACAAGTCTCATCTGAAAGTCTCCTGGTAAAATGTTTTTCTGTATATGTTTCCCTGTCACCAGCAGTCCTTATGCTAATCAACACTTTGGTTGTCAGTAATGACTCACGTTTGATCCTTTCCCTAGAGTGTAGACTCATTTATAAGAGCAACAAAAGTGAGACAAGGTGGAGCTGAGCTTCTCACTCCTAATTATTGCCATTCTTCTATTTTGTCCCTATCTGGTTCATCTTAGAAGGCAAAGAGGAGGTGGAGCACGGTGGAGAACAGCATGGGTACTTGGCATCAGAAATGTTTAAATCTTCCTTACACAGGTCACCAACTGAAGATTTATTTTGCTTATTTAATCTTTATATAGCAATAGTTTTAAATGGCAGTGATATTCAATCCTAACTATATATTAAAAGGAGGTGTGTGTGCCTGCCTGTGCACACTGTGGGGGGCTTAACAATATTGAAATCAAGGCCTTATTCCAGATTTATTGAGTTAGAATAGCTGGCAATAGGACCTGGACGTATATATTTTAATAACTGGAGAAGGAGAGCAGGAATATCCTGAATTGTCAGGGTATTAACACTTGGAGGGCAATTGCTGAACATGATGGGAAACTCAACAGGCGCCTTGCTATTAGTCTGACAGTTCGCTCTAGGCATGAAAAATGTAACTCAAATGAGGCTGCAGACTACCACTTCCTTAAAATGACAGGTAAATTCAGGTACATTGTAGAAAACAATATTGTTTGACAATCTGTACAAATACCTTAATAAATTACAGTCACTGCTTTTTGCAGTAGACCTCGAGGCTGGTGGTTCTCACACTTGAATGTGTATTAGAATCCCTCGGAAGGCTCATGAAAGCCCAGAGTGCTGGGGCCTGCCCCCAGAGTTTCCAATTTAGTAGATCTGGAGTGGAGAACAACTTCCCAGGTGATGCTGTGGCTGTTGCTGCTGGTGTTGGCAGTAGACTTTTAAAAGCACTGCATTCAGTAGTAGTTTAGGAAAGGCATGCTTTTCAGTCATATTTGACTGTCGATTGGTTTAGTGAGATCCATCTCCTAATATAATAATTATGGTCCTTCTTAACATCTGTGGGTTAGAAAATGATATATATAAATTATATAATATATGAATATGTTACATATGTATAAACATAGGGTATTGGGAGCTTCAGACCTGTGAGCCTTCAATGATAGGGACTGAGTGCTCCAAAGTCCATTTGTAATTCAGTTGTTCAGAATTTGAAATGCTTTTCCTTTGAAGGACCAATGCCTCGTGCTAATGTTCAAATTATATGCAATAACTAATTGTAACTCGGTTTATTACATTTGATTATTGACCTTTAGCAGTGTAAAATTTAATTTTTATATAGATTGTTGGAGATTTATCTCTGAGCTCAAGAAGATTTGGCCTCGTCTGTCCATAGTCATTTTTTTTAAGTTAGAAGCAATTAACTTTGAGATACATTTGTAAGAAATTTGTATGCTCCCTGATCCCAATCCCACAACTGAAGCCAAGGAAAACCACAATATTTGTTTGGCTAAAATTAGAAAGCCTAAAATATTGTATATTTGAGAATAGTCATCTGCAAACATGTTTTTGGAAAAAAGGGTTCCAGCTATGATTTCAGTATCCTTAAAAGTTATTGGTTATTTAAATTTTCTATTTCTTTTGCGCCAGTGCTGGCTTTTCATAATTTTTAAATAATTCATCCATTTAATCTTGGTCCTCATCTTGATTATAGTTGACTGTTGCTGAAGGAGGTCATCTAGAGAACATGACCGCTGGCTGACCTGTGATCTGGACTCAGGCAAACATTTTCTCCACATCTTTCAGATGTCCATTCTGCCCACTGTTTTCACAGTGTGAGCCAGGTTCAAGCATGTAGTCATGCAAGTAATGTGCTATTGAGACCACTTGGATCTAATATGTGAGCAAACCCAGTTAAGGCCTCTATATAAGCTTATAAGATGGTGGTGGGTGGGTGAAGATCTGCTCCTCTTGCAGCATCCAAGGCAAGACTGGTATAAGTTTTTTCTTAGTAGAACTTCCATCTCTTGTTCTGAAGTCCCTTCTTTCTTTGAACTCTCTTTGCCCTGAGGCCTCTTAGGGTGTGGCCCAGAAGTTGGCAAGTCAGCCAGGAGATCTGAGGAAAGGGTTTTGCAAAGAGGCAGGTGCAGAGAAAATCTTCACTTGGTCATCAGTCTATGTGTGGGGAGAGGTGGCTCGTGTGTTGGATGCTTGTGGACTTCTGCATGAATATAGGGACAAAAAGAAGGATGCTGTGGTGAGTGATAGTGATTCTGTTAAAATACCCAATGTGTTTGACCCCTAATACTGAGGAGAAGGAAAGCAAAGCAGCAACGCCACCCCTCAGGCCAGCCCCCGATTCAGGAAATGTTCATAATGAGAGAATGTATCCACTCAGTTTAATGATAGAATGGCCAAGTTCTAGCAAAAAGCCAGGAGAAGAGAAGTATCCAGGCATGGTTTGTGTGGCTATCAGATGGGAATTGGGAGGGGTTGGCTGATGGCATTTTCTGACCAGGCAAGAGGCAGAGTTAATGGGCAACAGCACCACACAGTCTTCCCTCCAGTAGCACCTGCGTGGTGTTTGGTGGGTTTAAGGAATTCATTTCCTTATAGACTGAGTTATTCTTTTTTGCAGGTGTACTTGAACCAGTGAGGGTGCTCTTCCTGGGCATATGCAACCCTAGAAATCTATAGAGGAGGTAATATAAATTCTTAGGAAGGAGTTGAGAAGGAGACATGCCATCCATGTGCCTGTCTTTGAAGCACATTCACTGCAGGAATGAAGGCTAAGATACTTGAGGCACCTGGTATAGGATAGTGATAATACAGCCTGAGCCCAATCATGAGATACAGGATGTCAGGTGATGAACTGATGTTGTAGGGAAACTTGACAGACTGAACAATGAGTATGGGCGATTGGAAAGACCTGAGACAGGTTGAGAACTCAAAGCCAAAAGAACATCTCAATCAGCTGTAAAAGGTCCAGTGAAAGTAACCCAGAAAAAAATGTTGTTTAGCCTCATGCTCCTGGAATTGCACCTACCATCCCTGGTGCTCTGTCAGCTCCAGTAGCATCCTCAAAGATATAGTCCTTTTCAGGGTGGGTAATTCCCAAGCCCTAGATAGAGGATGAAAGCCAAGATTTCCTCCAGGTGAGGGCCTTTTAAGCAAATAGATTATATTGCTTGCCCCTGCCCCTGAGCGGAGTTTCTAAGTATGAGTTGGTTTATGTGGACACTGTCTAGCCTAACCCAAGCTCTCCCCTGTTGCTGTGCAAACCAGGTTGCCTCCATTTGGAGACTGGAGAAGCTGAGTAATATGGACATCCTTGTGCAATAAAAGGTGGTCGGGAATCATATGTCGTAGGTCACATGTAGAAAACTGGTTAAGAGAATGTGACCTTGAATGGAGGTTCTACCTCCCCTCTAACTTGCAAGAGGTAGAGTTGGTAGAAAGGAAAAATGGAATATAAAAGCAGAGATTAAATTAGTAACAGGTAAAACTGCCTTGTTTCTGTGGACTAAAGTACATAGAGTTGGTAGAAAGGAAAAATGGAATATAAAAGCAGAGATTAAATTAGTAACAGGTAAAACTGCCTTGTTTCTGTGGACTAAAGTACATAGAGTTGGTAGAAAGGAAAAATGGAATATAAAAGCAGAGATTAAATTAGTAACAGGTAAAACAACCTGTTTCTATGGACTAAAGTAATCTCCTAGGCTTTAAAACATTGGAATGATCAACTGGTAGGGCCTGTTGCACCATCTGCCTGGTTGGGGATCCTCGCTGAGACATACTGTAATATGTATGGAAGTTATGGGAGGCAGTCATTGCCTTGACTCTGACTGTGGATGCTGTGCTGCTGAGAATACGAAGCTCTGTCATGCCTGGGGAAGGTGTATTCTACTGGGATGCACAATAAATGTTCCATCGAGATGGAAGAGTTACTTTGCATCCCTGGGTGAGGAGGAAGTAATTAAGTTTTGTTGGAATCCCACTGTTTTCCTTTAAGCCAAACCTGTTGAAATTCTTTATATTTAGAATGGAACACACAGCAATAAAAGAAGATAGAAGCACTGGTTTGGCATATTCCACCCCCCAGTCCATCTCTTTGCACCTGACAGTCCTGGTTGCCTTGGTTTATGTGTATGGAATATACAACAAGGTCAAATTTATAAAGCTACGGCTTTGTTAATATTTAAGGATCAGGCCACAAGTATAATCCTTAGAGAAGGGTAAGACCTTACTGTACAAGCTCCTACTAAATACATCTCTTCCACACTTAGACTTTGGAAACTCTTAACATGTCTGGTCACAGGATGGGCCCACTTGTATACCTGGCAAAAGAATCATTCAGACTGTTTGATTTTTGGGCACCTGCCCTTTTCTAGCTTGTCAGGATTGCCATGGTGGGTATCACCACTCTAGAGGAGAGATTGGAAGGGCTTAAAGGAGTATATTAAAGAAGGTCAAGCTAGTTCTAGTACTCTTTTTTTCATCTGATTTTATTAACAGTGTATGTCATAGGCTAGGTTTCATGATCACTACCAACACATGATTACTTTTTCTGTCTAATTACACAAGGCAGCCCCTCAAACTGGTGATTTAAAAGGTCCTAAAAATACCACCATCAAAGCCTTAAATGGCAGTGCTCAGATTTGGGATGGGTTCATGTGGCTTATCCTGGGTTATGGATATTTGAGCACAAGGCACCTGAGCACTTGAATGGGATGGCATATTGCCAAGGAGGCCAGATTGCCTTTGAAATATGGTGACATATTCAAGTGCTCTTGAAATACAGAATAATTGCATTTCTGACATATTCTAACCATTGCCTACAGTAACTACCAAAGGAGTTGGAGATAAACCATTGGAGTTCCCAACATGTGAAGGATTGTCAAGTTGATTACATTGGCCCCTTTACTGTGAGTGTTCTAGATATCTATTAGTTTGTGTGGACCCTGTATCTGGACTAACCAAGCTCTCACTAGTCCCCATCCAAGTCATGCTGCCACCACTGAAGGATTAGAGAAGCTGAGTAACCTGTAAAGATCCTCTTGTTGGATAGAGAGTGATCAGAGGTCATATTTCAAAGATAATGATCTGTAAGATTGGAGCAAAAGAACATGACATTAAATGAAGATTCTATTTCCCCTGTAATCTGCAAGCAGTAGGATTTGTAGAAAGGAAAAATGGAATATTGAATCAGTAGACTAAATTCCTAACTGATAAAACTGCCTGGCATTGGTAAGCTGAAGTACTGTTTCAGGCTTTGGTATTTCTGAATGATCATCCACTAAGACTTATTACCACATTTCCCAGACTTGGTAGCACTGCCAAGACAACCAACACTGTTAGGGTATGGAAGTCACTGAGACAGCCATTGCCTTGTCTCTCACTGTGGATCAATCTGCTGTGCTGCTGAGAACACCAAGCCCTATCATGACTTGGAAGGGTGTTATCTTTTGGAGTTTGCAATGGAGTTTCCCACCATTATGAGTGAGTTACTTAATCTGCTTTGTGATCGTCCTGTCTTGTTACAGGCCAAACCTGTTGAAGCTCACTCTACTTGAAATGGAATACATACTATTGAAAGTACGGAAAAGATGAAAATCTTGGTCTGGTATATCCCAGCCCTAATCCATCTTTTCACAAGTGACTGAGCTTGTGACTGAGCTGCTTTGCCCTGGCCATTGTTCAGGCACAGCCAGGTCAGATTGCTAAAGCTGCAGCCATATTCACATCTGAGAATCAAGCTACGAGTCTAATTCTTACACAAGAGAAAGACCTTCCTATATAAGGTCCAACTAAGTAGATCTTTCTGATCTTTGATTTCTGTTACTGTGGTTTCTGGTCATAGGATGGACACTTGAAGAAAATTATTTTCTACAATGGGGCCACTTATATGCCTGTTGAAGAATCAATCCAGCTGTTAGATGTGTGAGCCACTGCTCCACTCAAGCTCATGAAGATTGCTGTGGAAGTGGCAGCACTCCAGGGAGGGGATTGGAAGGCCTTAAAGCAGCACATTAAAAAAGGAGAAACTAACACTAGTACTCTTAATTCATCTGATATTACTGACACTGATCCAGTAACCTAGCTTGTGGCATACATTGTCAATAACACTGAGCATAGATACTTTTTTTCTGCCAAGCTACACAGGCAGCCGTTCAAATTGCTGTCTAGGAGGATCCCCAAAATACATAATGCCATGGATGACTATTGCTCAGATTTGGAATGGGTTCATGCTGCTCAGCACAGGTTAAGGACTTTTGAGTACATAGGCATCCCTATGCTGGGAATAGAAAAATTACTCTAAACGCAACCAACCCAATTATGCCAGGAATATGGGATGGGTATTGCTGGGATTATGGTCAGTCTGTAACATTAAAGGATAGTAACTCTTTTGTTCCTGACTGATAGTGCTGCCCAAGTATTTACTGGGGAACCTCAAATGGAACACAATGGGTTATATGGCATAAATCTTTGGCCATGGCTTCCGCCTGCATGGTTGGGCCATTGCACCCTGTGTTTTCGTTGAGCATAGGGGAGAATCCACTTCACCATAACAAAAATTGTGAACCTCTCTCTTACCAAGGCTGGATGGTTACATTCTGTTTTCCACTGTTACAATTCTTTGGCTCCTGTCTTTGTCCCCTCCATTGGCCTGGAGGGCACCATCGTGCTCAGAGAAGCTCTTACTACCTTAACTTAGCAAGCCTTAAATGACAGCCACCAAAGCTTATCTTTACAAAACACTGAAATGTCTCCACTGAGAAAATCTGTTCTCTAAAATCTGATGAGCTTGGATATAACTACTTTACCAGGAGGTAACTCTATCATTATTGAGACGAAACATAGGTTCATACCTGTTGAGTCTGCTGATCATTTTATTAAATCACGTAAAGACACAAGTGAATACTCCAAATTACCTGACACCTCCTTCCCCTTCCCCATGCTAAAACACTTAATAAATACATGGTTTGGGCTCCTGGTGGCTCAGTCAATTAAGCCTTTGACTCTTGATTTAGGCTCAGGTCATGATCCCAGGGTTGTGGGATCAAGCCCCACACTGGGCTTTGTACTGGAAATGTGGAGCCTGCTTGGGATTCATCTCACTCCCTCTCTATGTGCCCCTCCCTGCTCGCATGTGCCCACACTCTCTTTTAAAATCAACTTAAAAAAGAAATACATGGTTTGGATCATGGGACTCTTGGTAGAAAATATTGTTACTTTATATTGGGAATTATCATCTTAATCTGTGTTTTCTTTTGGAACTGCCTCTTTTGCTACTGTGGTATCTGCCTCCATTGTCACTAGATAGCCACAAAACAAGCCACTTCCATGCTAATAAAATATCTTACTAACTGCTCAGGATACACTGTGGAAGAAGAGGGTATGTGAGATTATAAAAGCTGCTCAAAAAAGAAAGCTTCTTGGGGGAGGTCATAGAGAGGACAAACTGCCAGGTGCATTGTGACATGGGTGGGGCAAAGGCAGACTCGTCACCCTCTCAACCCCTTCCTTGTCTTTGGAACGTATATATATTCTGCCTGCTTTTCCCATAGTAGGATCCAGTTTCAAGGATGCAGCCTTGAAAGAGCAATGTGTTGATGAGACTATCTTGACGATGTATGTGACTGAACCCAGTGAAGGCCTCTGTATATGGAAATCTATTCATCTGTGGCCTCTCAAGCCAAGCATCACGTATAAGTCCCCTTGCTTACTAAAACTGCCACCTAGCCACCTGACTGGCCTGCCTCTTTCATCTCTCCTTGCCTTCCATGCACAGGGGCCAATTTCAGATTTCACCTGGGGAAATCCTGAGGTTATGACCCAACAATTGCATCTTTTTTTTTAATTAAAAAATTTTAAATTATTTTTGAGAGAGAGTGAGAGCATGAGAGTGGGAAAGGGGCATAGAGGGAGGGGGCAGAGGATCTGAGGCAGGCCCTGTGCTGACAACAAAGAGCTTGATGCGGGGCTTGAACCCAGAAACTGGTAAGATCATGACCTGGGCTGAAGTTTGATGCTTAATTGACTGAGCTACTCAGGTGCTCCTAACAATTGTATCTTTATTATCTTTTAATTTGCTTTATCTTTAGCCAGTTTCCAATGTTCACTTCTTTTTATTCATATTTCGTCTGTTTTTTTTTTTTTAAACAACCTTGGCAGAGGCTTATTTTCATTCTCTTTATACAGAGTACAACTTTAATCATATGACCTCTGACAACTTTAATTATACAGACTACAACTTTAAAAAAAACATAATTTGAGAGACTTCTTATTTATGTTAGTTCTCATTTTGTTGCATTTTGGTGACAGAAGATGGTTATAAGATACTGCACCGTTATACTTGTTGCGATTTGCCTTGAGATGTGGTGGGCAAGTTTTATAGGTATTTCATGTATGTTTACGGAGAATGTGTATTTTTTACTTATTAGATGAGTGATCTTAATATTTGAACATTAGATCATGCTTTAAACCTGGTATTTAAATCTTTTAGATCTATTTTTTCTTTCTGTTGGAATCTACTATTCAGAAGTGTGCCAATCTCTTTCATTATAATTGTCAATTTGTCAACTATTTCTTGCATGCTGTTAAGTTTTTATTAAAGGCTATGGTTTTTTCTTTGTCACTATGATTTATTAAGCTATTTATAAACTAGAGATTGTCAAATAATATTATTTTCTACAATGTGCCTGAATTTACCTGTCATTTTAAGGAATTTGTAGTCTGCAACCTCTTTGGAATTGACATTTTCCTGCTTCCAGCAAAGTGTCACACTGGCAGGAATCAGGTTGTTGAGTTTCCTCTTAAACTCAGCGATTGTCCTTCCAATGATAATACCTTGACAGTTCAGGATACCTCTGCTTTTCCTTTCCAGGTGTTAATGAGGGTCTCTCTAAAAATATGAGCTTATATTACCTCTCCTTCTATCCAAACTTGGAATTTATTTCTACCTCAGTATTTTTTTCCCCTCTGCTTAGGAACTTTGAGATAGGACCAGCATGTATTTGCCAATCAAATTTGAGCCCATGGTACTGCATTGTGTGAGATACAGTTATGTCCTTGTGCTACGATGGTATTAATGTCCATTGTGATGTACTGTCACCCCTTGTTTCTCACTGTTACTGTGATTCTTGCTCTACTTTTTACCTTAGGATTGGCAGAGGTTGCCCCAGCCGGCTTGGAGTATGATGAGAGGTTTCTCTTAGAATTCGCCTTCCTTTTGTGGATAAAGTGCTTTGTTGGTATTGGTAACTTCTAATCTGGACCCCTTCCTCCTGTAGACCTAGGTTCCTCATCCTGTGACCCATGTATTTGCATAACCATGTCAGGCCAGGGAGTTGTATGGACCTTACAATATGGCCGTGCCACTTGGGCAAAAGATGGTCCCTGGGGCTACCACCTTGCCATTTACATGCTAAACTGCATAACCAGATTGCAAGCATTTGCAGAAATTATAACCAGTGAAACTCCCTTGGTTCTTAACTTCCTGTCCAAGCAGCAAACTAAAATGTACAATGCTAGCTATCAAAAGTGCTTGCCCTTATACTAGTTGCTTGATTCTGATGGAGGAGTTTGTGTAAAGTTTAACCTGAGCAACTGCTGTCTACAGATGGATGATGAAGGAAAAGTCATAGAGGAGATCACAGGCTGAATGAGAAAGGTAGCTCATGTCTCAGTCCAGATCTGGAAAGGTTGGAACCCTGGAAGGTTATTAGGATGATGGTTTTCAACTCTTGGGGAATTCAAAACCCTCATAGGTATTATTCTCTTGGTTTTGGGCCCTTGCTTAATCCTGATTTGCCTAGATCCCCAGGTTATATGGTCTGTCTGCAGCCTCATTGAGGCAGTGGTCTAAAGGAAAACAGTCACACATGTGATGATGTTATGGAACTACAAACCTCTAAACCAAAATGATACCCTTTGACCCCAAAATAGGGGGTTCTGAGCATCAAAGGGGAAAATGTGGTGGAGGCCTCCTCAGAACAAAAAAAGGCAATGTGCACCATGGCCTAATCTACTGCTACACACATATGCATACCTCTGACATGACTCTGTAACTTGAATGTGTCCATAGAATATGTTTTACTATACATGGTAGACAAAGAACTAGAAGTTGCTTAAAAGGCTATACCCCACTGCACTCGGGACTGACTTTTTCAGGTATGAACCCACTGAGCCCGTGAAGGCATGATGAATAAAGTTGCTTCCTGGGCAATAAAGCCTTGGTGTCCCATCTCTCTATGCAAGAATCTTGCTACAATAATATTGAAAACATATATACTTATTGTCCTTTTTAAAATTATTACTGTTAATAGGTCAGAAAAATCATTTGGACATTTTTATGTTGGTAGGAAGTAAGAAACTTGGTTACTTTTTATGTAACAACACAGCTTTTATGAAGGGACAGTAGACTAGACCAATTATCGAATATCTGTTATGTGGTAGACATGGTGCTGTATGTAAGGTCAAATGCAATAAAAATTAGAGGCTTCATCTTTCCTGTTGAAAATAAGAGAAACTTCTTTCTCCTTAATCTTACAGCATTTAGAACACTTATATGTTCTCTTATAAGTAGTTTCTCTGTCTCTGAAATGTATGTAAATTTATGTGAGTCTTTTAAAAAGCTCAGTGAGACTCTTGGTCATGTTAAGACGCAGGAGTGTCTGGGAGCCATTTTTGTAACTTGTCATCATTGAGGAATATGGTGCCTGTATTTTGTAGTCTCCTTGAGTGGGTCACAGGCTAGCTTCAGTGGATGCATTGCTCCAAGTTGCAGTACTACTTCCTGTCATAAAGATCTAAGGAGTTTATTTTCCCTTTGGATAGAGCTAAGTAGCACACTCATATGGCCACCCCAATTACCGGGTGAATTTAGGATGAACTGTGCATGACAAACGGTCCTGCAATGTCCTTACTTGAGGACCAGTTATTTTTCATTTTGAAAACATGTGGATAATGGGTTGTATCTGCATGGCTATATAAAAAGGTAAGATTTCCTGTTATCTTTGCTATTTCTTAGACTAATTCTGCAGAGCATTCTGGCTGAATATTTTATTCATTAATAAAACCTTTCTTTCAACATTTGTGAGGAGTTTTCTGGGTTGGCAAGAGATTCTGTTTTTTATTATATTTTTCCATTATGTATCGGCTATATTTACATGTTCTATATATATATTAATCCACTGAGGTATGCATTTTTATGTCAATGCTTTGGAATAGGGATCCCAAGTTAGGAGAAAGTGAATTACTGAAGCCTGCACAACTTGTAAATGAAGAACAGAATTTGAAACTAGTTTTCTCTGGTTCTACAGTCCTTTCTTGCATTGTACCCCATTTTTTTTTTACAAATGGATATATCACTTAATTATTTACTATTGCCATCCTGCATTCATTAACATTGACTTGTTGACTAAAGAATTATAAAGGTTTACTTGTTGAATTCACCTGCCTTAGGGGCCAGGTCTCTGAGTGAAGGCAAATCTCTTTATTTATGCCTGGAGCGAAAGCTGTGTGACAACATTCTACAATGTTACTGTATTTGGTAGTGACTAACATACTTAA